>NW_017672092.1:108927-210738 GCF_001879085.1 Nicotiana attenuata
ACTTATGAACCAGAAAACGATATGCCTTGCTATTGGTTACATATCCAATAAATACACAATCAACCCTTTTTGGACCTATCTTAACCCTTTTAGGTTTAGGAACTTGTACCTTAGCTAAACACCCCCACACTTTGAAGTATTTCAAGCTTCTTTCCTTTCCATTTTTCATAGGGAATGGACTGTGTTTTACTATGAGGTACACGGTTGATTATTCGGTTAGCTGTAAGTATAGCTTCCCCCCACAAGTTCTGTGGTAAACCAGAACTTATCAACAACGCATTCATCATCTCTTTCAATGTTCGATTCTTTCTCTCCGCAATTCCATTAGATTGTGGAGAGTAAGGGGCAGTTGTTTGGTGAATAATGCCATTTTCCAAACATACTTCTTCAAAAGGAGATTTATATTCTCCACCCCTATCACTTCTTATCATTTTGATCTTTTTGTTTAGTTGTATTTCAACTTCACTCTTGTATTGCTTGAAAGCATCAATTGCCTCATCTTTACTATTAAGTAAATAAACATTGCAATATCTTGTGCTATCGTCAATAAAAGCAATAAAATACTTTTTCCCACCGCAAGATAGTGTTGACTTCATGTCACAAATATCTGTGTGAATTAAGTCTAAAGGACTTGAATTCCTTTCAACGGACTTATAAGGATGCTTAGCATACTTTGATTCCACACATATTTGACATTTGGAATTAATGCAATCAAATTTTGGCAATACGTCTAAATTTATCATTTTTCGCAATGTTTTGAAGTTAACGTGACCTAAGCGAGAATGCCATAAAGTGTTTGACTCAAGTAAGTAAGACGAAGCATTAGCTTTATTGATAGGAACTGCTATTACATTTAGCTTAAAAAGGCCCTCATTCAGGTAACCTTTTCCTACATACATATCATTCTTACTTAGTACAACACTATTGGAAACAAAAATACATTTGAATCCATTTTTGACAAGAAGTGAGGTAGACACCAGATTCTTGCGAATTTCTGGAACATGGAGAACTTGGTTTAGAGTCACAATCTTTCCCGACGTCATCTTCAACGCAATCTTGCCAACTCCTTCAATTTTGGATGTAGACGAATTTCCCATGAAAATTGTCTCGTCGGGTCCTGCGGGGGCATAAGAAGAAAATAACTCCTTTTTAGCATAAACATGGCGGGTGGCTCCAGAATCAATCCACCATTCTTTAGGATTTCCTACCAAGTTGCATTCAGACAACATGGCACACAAGTCCTCCATGTCTTCAACATTTTCAACCATGTTTGCTTGATTCTTCTTCTTCTTTTTCTTTTGTACATCATTCTTTGGTGCACGACAGTTCACGGCCTTATGCCCAGACTTTCCACAGTTGTGGCAATTACCCTTGAACTTTTTCTTGCTTGGATAATTCTTTGGTCCAGAAGCCTTTTTCCTCTTCTTATTTTGTGGCGCCTCCTCAACAATGTTAGCCCTTATTATTGTCGAGTTTCCACGTGACTTCTTTTCAGCATTTTTGTTGTCTTCTTCTATCCTCAAACGAACAATCAAGTCTTCTAGTGTCATTTCCTTCCGCTTGTGTTTAAGATAGTTCTTAAAGTCCTTCCACAACGGAGGTAACTTCTCAATGAAATCGGCGACTTGAAAGGCCTCATTAATGATCATACCTTCAGCAAGGAGGTCATGCACAATAACTTGTAATTCTTGGACTTGAGTTATGACCGACCTAGTGTCAATCATCTTGAAATCCAAAAACCTTGCAGCCACGAACTTCTTAAGTCCGGCATCCTCAGTCTTGTACTTATTCTCAAGCGCATTCCATAACGTTTTTGATGTTTCCATGACACTATAGACATTGTACAGGCTATCTTCCAAACAACTCAAGATGTAGTTCTTGCACAAGAAATCAGAATGTTTTCATGCTTCAGTTACAACACATCGTTCATCATCTGGAGTGTTTTCAGCCAGGACCAGAGGATCCTCCTTGATGAATCGCTGCAAACTCAACGTAGTAAGAAAGAGGAGCATCTTCATTTGCCAACGTTTGAAGTCAATACCGGAAACTTTCCGGATTTTTCTGTTGGTGCCATAGCATGAGCAGGAGTTGAATGGCTTGACGAGGCAGCAACACTCGTAACAGTAGCACCCGTTCCCGCAACATTTCCATTAGTTTGGTTTTCATTCGTCATTTTTCTGTAGAGTTGGAACCAAAACAGAACTTTGTTAAATCAGTGAACTTTTGACATCTTCAAACTGAATACCAAACCAAACATACAACACGTAACAATGGTGAAGTTTTTATATACTTCAAACCCGTACGTTTATTATTCCGGTAAAGTTTTGATATACTTTAAACCGGACAAAATAATTATTGGAGTAGAAAGCACGAAGGCTTTAGTCTCCAAACCAGTATACAAAATATAAATAACAGTTTAATATATATTTCAACACAGAAACGTTAGTATTAAAATTTCTTAAGCTGTTGTCGCTTCTGTGTTAAAACACAAAATCAGAAAAGCTGTTAGAAGAATAAAAGAAATTAGAAAAACAGTAAAGATTAAGAAATATTCCGAGTCCACAATTTGCTTGTGCGTCCTTAAGGAATTTTAACCCCCTCACACGTTGCCAAGTTAATGGATTAAATCCTCCCAGGATAAAACGGAATAAACCTTCCTGCAACAGTGGCAATACAAACTGCAGGATACCAACGAACTTAAAGAACGGAGCAAAATCACACTTACGAATTTGAGAGAGAGAGACTGTGAATTAGAATGCAGTATTTTCAGAAAGAAGGAAGTTCTGTAATGTTTTTGGTGTGTTAAAAACGAAGCCATGCCTCATAATTTATAGGCAATTATTGGAAGAGGTGTGATGTTTGTTCTGGAAAAGGTGCCTTTTCAGAAGTTTACGCGGCCTGCCGCGGTTACGCCAGGACCGCGGCCAGAGTGGCCCTCTGAATCTGCAGCAGGGTTCTGGCGCGGTCCTACCGCGGTTACGCCAGGACCGCGGCCAGACTATCCTTCTGAATCTTCAGCAGTGATCTGACATTTAATAATTAATTAAATAAATGTTGTTCAAAAAATAATCTTATCGATCATTTGACAAATCCAAATCCGAAGCCGAAGCCGAGGCCGAGCCGAGCGACGACGACGGCGCGAGGGTTCATTCTCTTCAACTCCTTTTAAGAGCTTTAAGAAGTGATTCTATATATAAGCACACAAATGTAGTTGTCCCTCACCAATGAGGGACAAAGTGCAAGTCAAAAGCTCACTTCATTCAAATTTTCATTTCCCTCCATTTTATTTCCCACCATTTCCAATTCACAGTCTTATACTTTAAAGCCCAATGCTTAAAGTTTTTGAAGCTCAATACCTTTAAAGTCCAACAAAAATTGGGTGACACAAGTTGGCTCAGACAACACGACTATTACGATGAAGTCAACTCAAGTACTTGTTCCAGCAAGAAGCAAGTTATGGGATAACAGATATTTACATCAGCTACAAATGGTGATTATGTATAGGTGAATGTGCTAACTAGATAGTTGGACTATCACATCAACATGCAAAGACAATTGTTCTTTCGTCCTTTAATTTTTGTGCACATATTAGCTCCACCCCCTACTCATAGTCAAAGACGTTTTTGTACCATATAAATTGGGACAGGGAGTAAGAAAAAAATTAGCAGAAAGAGAGACAACTGAATCTACAAAAAACACAAGGGCATTCCAGTGTATTAAGCTCCCGCTATACGCGGGATTCGGGAAAGGACCGGACCACAAAGGTGTATCATATTATATTGCAGTAATGCATATTATCGTATTACGTATAACATGTTAGCATAAAATTTAATTCATACCAGGATCTTGAACATGATAATCTTGCACAAAATCGTTATAGAAAAATATACCTGAATCGTAAGCCATTATCACGAAGCGGAAGCGTTAATTGGAATTGATTTCTCGCCTCTTATCCTAGCTTTCGTTACTGCCGATTTTAGTGATCGGAGAGAGAATAGAAAAATACGGTAACCCTAGTGGGTGGGGAGAGGACCAATTTATAGAGGTTCTCACTTAATCTGGTACGTCCACGTCCATCAAGTAACTGATCGGACAGATGAGATTTGCTCATTAATTATGGGCCTTAAACTTATTGGACCACCAATTAACGTAAGAAAATTTTACATTCTCCCACTTGGCCCGATAATCACATAATATTAATATTTAATATAGGAACATTAGTTGCGCATAAGCAAATCTCTTTTATAATGTCCATCATAAATACCACAATACGATAAACTACTAAATGTGAGTTATGGCGGTTATATATAATTTGTCTACATACTCCCTTCCATATACTACAACATTAGTAACTTATCGTACCAAGTCCATAAGCTATAAAATATTATGGCCCACAATAATGTCTCATTGAGACTTATCCTGTAACATCTCAAAACAATAATGTGTACACCATTATGAGAAACAGAAAATCAATAATGTATATCAGAAACACATAAATGAGCTCAGAGTGTCGAAACATCATAAATACATCAATCATAAATACAACCAAGACCCATTCTATGTACATGTTCTTTAAATATCTTTGGCGGTAAACCTTTCGTTAACGGATCTGCAATCATGAGATCATTCTAATATGCTCAAGTGACACTCTTTATTTCTGAACTTCCACGTTGATGGTAAAGTACTTTAATTCCATATGTTTGTGTCACGACCCAAAATCCCTCCGAAGGGGGGTCATTCTAATAACGTGTGACTACTACATCAATCGCATCATTCCTAATACACAATTCCGTCCATCCCAATCCTCGAAGTCTCATATCACAATCACAATTCCAAACCTTTAACACACATGGCACCTTGTGCCCACATATTTCCCTTTCACTTTGCACGTCAAAGATCCACGTGCTACTCAGTACATAATATCCGTGACAAACGCTAATTAAGATGTACACGAAGTCCCATTTATATATCATAAGGTAAATTTACAGTTTCTAGACCAAATAGGAAAACCAGCGAGAAAAGATGAAGTTATTTTTAGAAATCATTTGTGAAGAAAATAATATTTTTCAAATAGAGATACAACATCGGATAAGCTATTGCCTTTAATATAGGATTCATTAAATTAAAAAATAACAGAAATTCCTTTTTAAAAAAATATAACCTCAGACAGGTTAAGGAGATTTAGTTGAGAAACCAGTTGAAATAAAATATAACAATTATTAGAAATAGTGGACCCCAAAATATACAGTGAGTTCTAACTTAAAGGCACACAAGGAAACATGATATGAATTTCTTCATTTTAAATCACGATATTACGAACGACCCAGCAGGACTGGAGGAAATGACTCAACGTAGTAACTCTACTTTGAAAATTAATTCACCAGAATAATAGTATTAGGAAAAAGAACTCAGGAAATGACGGCAAGCCAATAAGTCAATGACAATAACTCGATCCTCAAAACTCAGTGAAAATCAGAAATACAAATTATCAAGTCTTGCACGAAGGAACTAAAGTCAATACAGTAAAACATGGGATAACAAAATATAAGATATGTTGCGGTGCGCAACCTGATCCCACCATATAATATCAATTCACCTTTATTCCTGCTCAATATATTATCCTTATTCCTCCCGTTGCAGCGTGTAACCCGATCCCACTGTACAATATCAATTCACCCTTATTCCTCCTCAATATATCACCCTTATTCCTCATGTTGCAGCGTGCAACCCGATCCCACCGTAAAATATCAATATCATAACAATAAACATAATATGTTGTGGCGCGCAACCTGATTCCACCATATAATATCAATTCACCCTTATTTCTCCTCAATATATCACCCTTATTCCTCCTGTTGCGGCGTGCAACCCGATCCCACCGTATATAATTTAAATCAACAACAACAAATCAACTACTCAATTACAAGAATTTCTACCATCAAGAGTATGAGTACACGACAACAAGAGAATCACGTAAAAAGTAAAGGAATACAACAACCTTTACAAAAACAACAAGACATGTAAGGCACGTGATAACTACATAGGTAATCACAACAATTTAGACAAGTAGTATATATGCATAGAGTCATAGAGGAACTTACAATTAAGAAGTAACAAAACAAGAAGAAAGGAAATAACTTCAACTAAGGCAAATAAGGCCAAACAACGAGCAAGAGATAAATAAATGCTAACAACATCATATAGAGCATGTAAGTGTAGCCTAACAACAAGATACCACATATTATGACAATTTGATCAAAGGCACGGAAAAAGACTAGACAATCTAACCGGCCAACACCACATATAAACTGTGTACCCACTCGTCACCTTGCGTACACAACTTTCACATATCGAGATACCATAATTGACTCAATTCCTAAGTGATGGTTTCCCCCACACAAGGTTAGGCAAGATATTTACCTCAATTCGGCCAATTCAATACTCAATTTAGCTTTTTCTTTACCAATTCATCAACGCTCGGCTCAATCTAGCCAAAAACGACTTAAATACATCAAACAATGCAAGAGAAAACAATTTCAATTAACAAATCTATGATTCTTATACAATTTGTAGAAAGTCAAGAAAAGTCAAATCCTCGAGCCCGTATCTCGGAACTCGATAAAATTTACAAAACTCAAACAACCATTCCGATAGGAGTTCAACCATACAAAAATTATCAAATTCTGATACCAATTCGTCCCTCAAATCATCATTTTTCATTTTTGAAATTTTTTACAATTTTCCCTAAATTTTCCTTTAGATTCTCATGCATTTGATGTTAAAATCCAAGATATAATCACAAAATATAGTTGGAATTTGATTAGAGACACTTACCCAATGATTTGGTATGAAAATCTTTTCTCAAAATCGCCTACTCTCGGACCTAGGGTTCAAATTATGGTAAAATGAAGCTAAGATTCGGGATGCCCAGTTTTTATTAGGCTGCAGATGTCGCATTTGCGACACTGGGTTTGCAAATGCGAACTCACAAATGCGAAGAATCCTTCGCAAAAGTGAAGCCTGGACTATCCTATCTCCATCGCAATTGCGACAAGACACTTCGCAAATGCGAAGTAGGGCCTTCGCAAAAGCGGCCCAAATGTTCAGAATTGCAAACTTCCCCTGCACAGACCATCTTCGCCAATGCGAGAATGATCTTGCAAATGAGGTCATCGCAAATCCAAGAACAGAAACACCAGCACAGGTGAACCTCTTTCAAACACTCCGAAATGCGTACTAACTCATCCGAGCCCTCGGAGCTCTAAGCCAAACAATCTCACAAGTCTGAAAACATAAGACGAACTCGCTCGCGCGATGGGAACAACAAAATAACCACTAAAATCACAAATCGGACGCCAAATCACATTAAAATCACATTGAATCTACAAGTATCTCTAGAATTGCAACCGAGCGTCCGAACCATATCAAATCAACTCCAAACGACACCAAATTTTGCAGACAAGTCCCAAATGACAAAAAGGAGCTGTTCCAACTCTCGAAATCGCATTCTGTCCCCAATATCACAAAAGTCAACTATGGGTCAAACTTCTCCATTTTTTCAAAACTTCAACTTTCCAATTTTCGTCAAAATGCTTCAAATTACCCTACGGACCTCCAAATACAAATTCGGACGTACGCCTAAGTACAAAATCACCACCCGAGCCTATCGGAACCATCGAAACCCCAATCCAAGGTCAAATACTCAAAAGTCAAATCTTGATCAATTCTTTCAACTTCAAGTTCTCAAATGAAAGTCACTTCTAAAAATCCTTTCTGAACTTCTCAAAAACCCGAACCGATGATGCACGGAAGTCATAATACATTGTGTGAAGCTACTCATGACCTCAAACTGCCGAATGGGACGCAATTGCTCAAAACGACCAGTCGGGTCGTTATATCCTCCCCACTTAAACGTACGTTCGTCCTCGAACGTGCATGAGCTCACTATACATACCCCCGGGGATGATTCCCCATCACCCAAACCTATGTAGGACTGACAACGCAATTTAACTGAAGATCTCACTTCATCCTTAGTCCATAACCTTAGGACAAAACCCAAATCTCAACATCTGAAATTCATCATAGGACCCGAATCTCGCATCATCTCACTCTATAAACCTGAACAAGTCGAATCGAGCCATAATTAAAAGCCCAGGGTACAATAACATGATGTTCCACACAACTTAAATGCCCGTAGCAATAACTTCTGACCACCATAGCTTCCCAAATAACATTCTAGACGTCGGCAATACACTTCACATTGAATAGAACCTTGTTTCGCACCTCCACAACGCTACCCATGATAAAGAAACATGCAGGGACTCATAACCGCCCATGAAGTCAACAAGTCAAGAAGCTCTCTCGTCTGTCAAGGGCCATTGCCCAAATCATAGCAGAAACAGCCTCATACTTCCAAACACTCCTCACCCCCACTACGATAGCGCGAATCTCAGGTCTAAGAACCTCATCTCAGCCAATACAAGCAGCCCCAACTAACAACTTATTACGGAACCACACAGATCCTTACACCACACAGCCCGTAAACCAACTCAGCAATAACTCAGTTATGCAATACAAATAGAAGGAAAGCAAGATATAAGGATTATCTAACAAGTACAACATGTGTGACCACAAAAGTACAGTTTCTTTAAATCATCCCACAGATGGAAAACATAACACCAAATAAACACAAGGAAAGGGTATCCCACATCACATCCGCTGCAGCGTGCATCCCGCTCTCAAATACTTATCAAGCCAAAGTGCTCGGGTTCACTGATCAGATAAATACTGATATTAAGCACAGCAGAGTGCAAAAGTATAACTGTGGGAAAATGAATAAAAATAATTAAATAAACATGGAAGAAAGCAAGCACAACTAAGGTGCAATGAGCAAATCAACATCACGAGGGCTATCTCGCCCACATCGCCATAAGGCCTGAACGGAATTACAACATGCGTGGAGAATAATCATACAACCTCACATCCCATCACAACATAAGAGAGTAGCACATAACATAGGCCAGGGGCACAAATAATATTCATTCTGCCCGGTAACATATCTGTGATAACAATCTCACAAGAGCACACAAACATTACCTGATATAAAATACAGCCCCCCAAAACCTCAGGAATACCAAAATTTCCCTACGCAAATCAAATGACTGATACATCACTCACACCCCATCATCTTACTGAAGCACCCATATAGATTTTTCGGCCGCGTAACAAAACCTGAACCTCAAAAGCCTCAAGACCCAGTAATCACTATGCCGCTAGCCACGCATCCACAACCCAAAACTCAAGGTCCTTTCCAAAATGCACGCTCTTTACATATGCTATCCAATAATGACAACATTCTATTAAATTCTTATATCCATCCAGGAGGAAACCATAATGTACAACATTTTCCTTGTACCCATAGCAGACAACCGACTCAAGTCGTGGCCAACACCATCGAGAACTCTCCGAGATTCGCCCGCACGCAACTAAGCCATCAGGACTGCACCTCCTCACTCAACCGAGTCACACAAACCGTCCAATCCAAGAGTACTGCCACAAATGCCGGTAGAGAATTCCCATTCAAAATGACCAATTACCTCCATTGCTATGCTGACCCAACACCATAGAGTTGACCTATTTCTTCGGATACTCCTTGTCTTTCCGCTACGGTAATACTTATCCTCATCGATGTGCAATGGCTCCAATCAAAATCCAAGTGCAGATAATCCTAGTACAAACCACGTAGCCCAGAAGCTCATAAACCACCGCATTTCCTTTGAAGCACCCCATTCTGCCGCAACCACGATTGCCCATGTTGAATAGACCTTCTGTGAATCTGGAGTTGTTTCTTCGACTCCCCTTGATACTGAAATGTAGATTCATTAATGAAGCAGAAACACCGTAAGCCCCAATATCATCCCATGCAAGATCTCAGGCCTTAGTCATATACAAATTTCAGAAACCTTCCAATACCACATATATACATACCTCAGGCCACAACTGATGTAAACCTGACTCTGCAATCTGAATGCCGCTAGTGGACTCCACCACTTGGCGCGAAGCCATAGAAAACAACATCAGATGATCTGTACAACTAACCTTCACAACTCGTACAACACCAATCACAAGGTACTCCAACTTATCCACTAAGCACATGTCCATTCTTGTGACCGTCAAACCCTCTTCCTTTAGTGCCTTGAATAACAATATGTACCTTCCACTGAATAGAAATCTCATGAACCACATAGTCTCCAATACCACCAACTATCCTCAATCAACATCCACCTCGTGACCCCATCATAATCTCGAGGACTAGTCAGCCAATTAAACCTTCCCAAGCTCGTACTCATCCACCAGATGTCGGAACCCACTGCACCTCCATGTGAACAACTGAATAGTTTTTCAATACCTCTGTATCTTCAGTCTAGACGACATATTGAGATAATGTTTGACCATCCCTGGCTACCTCGTAGCCCATATCTAGCATCACGAACCACTGGCGCATAGCGGACATTGAGAGCGAAATATCATACACGAGTGGATGTAAAGGAACATAAGATATATGCTTTGAGCAGAATGAATGTCGCACTATCAGGCCTAGTGTTTCTCCTTGGGGTGCGCCGGTGTTATTCGTGAAGAAGAAGGATGGTTCGATGCGGATGTGTATTGATTACTGACAATTGAACAAAGTGACGATAAAGAACAAGTACCCACTGCCGAGGATTGATGATTTGTTTGACCAGCTTCAGGGAGCAAAGGTGTTTTCAAAGATAGACTTGAGATCTGGCTACCATCAGCTGAGGATTAGGGCGTCTGATGTCCCTAAGACTACATTCCGCACTCGGTATGGGCAATATGAGTTTTTAGTCATGTCATTTGGGTTGATCAGTTCCCCAGCAGCATTTATGGAGTTGATGAACCGAGTGTTCAGGCCATATCTAGACTTATTCGTGATAGTCTTTATTGATGATATTCTGGTGTACTCCCGCAGCCAGGAAGAGCACGAGCAGCACCTCAGAGTGGTTCTCCAGACTCTGAAGGATAGTTAGTTATATGCTAAGTTTTTGAAGTGCGAGTTCTGGTTGAGTTCGGTTGCATTTCTGGGTCATATTGTATCAGCAGAGGGTATTCAGGTGGACCCGAAGAAGATTGAGGCAGTCAAGAATTGGCCTCGACCAGCTTCAGCGACCGAGATTCGGAGTTTCTTGGGATTAGCAGGTTATTACCGACGGTTCGTGGAGGGATTTTAGTCTATTGCAGCCCCGATGACCAGGTTGACCCAGAAGGGTGCCCAGTTCATATGGTCAGATGAGTGTGAGGCGAGCTTTCAGAAGCTCAAGATAGCTCTGACTACGGCACCGGTATTGGTTTTGCCCACGGGTTCAGGGCCTTACACAGTCTATTGTGATGCTTCCCGTGTTGGGCTTGGTGCAGTATTGATGCAGGATGGCAAAGTCATTGCCTATGCTTCGAGACAGTTAAAGATCCACGAGAAGAATTATCCGGTTCATGATCTAGAGTTGGCAGCTATTGTTCATGCTTTGAAGATTTGGAGGCATTATCTATATGGCATGATGTGTGAGGTGTACACGGATCACAAGCGCCTTCAGTACCTGTGAGGCAGAGGAGGTGGTTGGAGTTGTTGAAAGATTATGATGTTACTATCTTGTATCACCCGGGTAAGGCCAATGTGGTGGCCGATGCGTTGAGTAGGAAGTCCACCAGCATGGGTAGTCTTGCTTATATCCCGTTCAGTCAGAGACCGCTTGCTTTAGATGTTCAGGCTTTGGCCAATCGATTGGTGATATTAGATATTTCTGAGCCTAGCAGAGTGTTAGCTTGCACGGTCGCTCGTTCTTCTCTATTGGAGCGTATCCGTGACCGACGGTTTGATGATCCCCATTTGTGTGTCCTGAGAGACACGGTGCAGCGTGGAGGTGCCACGAAGGTGACCTTAGATGATGATGGTGTTTTGAGATTGCAGGGGCGAGTTTGTGTGCCCAATGTTGATGGGATTCGAGAATTGATCTTAGCGGAGGCCCATAGTTCTCGGTATTCTATTCACCCGGGCGCCGCGAAGATGTATCAGGACTTGCGGCAGCATTATTGGTGGCGTAGGATGAAGAAGGATATTGTTGCATATGTGGCTCGGTGTTTGAACTGTCAGCAGGTCAAGTATGAGCATCAGAGGCTCGGTGGGTTGTTTCAGAGGATTGAGCTCCCCTAGTGGAGGAGAGGATTACCATGGATTTCGTTGCTGGACTTCCGTTGACTCGGAAGAAGTTTGATGCTATTTGGGTCATTGTTGATAGGCTGACCAAGTCAGCGCATTTCATTCCAGTGGCAGTCTCCTATTCATCCGAGAGGTTAGCTGAGATTTATATCCGGGAGATTGTCCGCCTTCATGGTGTGCCGGTATCCATCATTTCGGACTGGGGTACGAAGTTTACCTCGCGCTTCTGGAGAGCAGTTCAGCAAGAGTTGGGCACCCAGGTTCAGTTGGGCACAGCATTCCATCCTCAGACGGACGGTTAGTCCGAGCGGACTATACAAATTTTGGAGGATACGCTCCAAGCCTGTGTCATTGATTTTGGAGGCTTGTGGGACCAGTTTTTGCCTTTAGCTGAGTTCGCCTACAACAACAGCTACCAGTCCAGCATTCAGATGGCTCCTTATGAGGCATTGTATGGTAGGCGATGTCGGTCTCCGGTTGGGTGGTTTGAGCCGGGAGAGACTCGGTTATTGGGTACAGATTTAGTTCAGGAGGCCTTAGATAAGGTCAAGATCATTCAGGAGAGGCTTCGTTCAGCTCAGTCTAGGCAGAAGAGTTATGCAGACCGTAAGGTCCGAGATGTAGCTTTTATGGTTGGTGAGCGGGTATTGCTCCGGGTGTCGCCTATGAAGGGCGTGATGAGGTTCGGAAAGAAGGGCAAGCTTTGCCCTAGGTACATTGGCCCGTTTGAGATTCTTGATCGAGTAGGAGAGGTGGCTTATAGACTTGCATTGCCACCTAGCTTATCAGCCGTGCATCCAGTTTTTCATGTGTCTATGCTTCGAAGGTATCACGGCGATCCTACCCATGTGTTAGACTTCAGCACTGTCCAGTTGGACAAGGATTTATCTTATGAGGAGGAGCCGGTAGCTATTCTAGATCGGCAGGTTCGTCAGTTGAGATCTAGGAGTTTTCCCTCTGTTCGTGTTCAGTGGAGAGGTCAGCCCCCTGAGGCCTCGACCTGGAAGTCCGAGTCTGATATGCGGAGCTGTTATCAACATCTGTTCCCTGACTCAGGTACTTCTTTCTTTTGTCCGTTCGAGGACGAACGGTTATTTTAGAGGTGGAGGATGTGACGACCCAGAGGGTCATCACCTATTTTCTCATCCACTCCATGCTTCTGAGGTCTTGAAAACCTCATTATTACTTGCCTCGATTTGCGTGCGCAGTCCGGGCGTGTAGCCGGAAGGCTTAAATATGAATTATGTGTGAAAAATGATGAATTTTGATATTAATATGATTAAAGTTGACTTTGGTCAACATTTTGGGTAAACGGACCCGGACCCGAGATTGGACGGTCCCGGAAGGTCCGTAGAAAAATATGGGACTCGGGCATGTGCCCGGAGTCGAATTCCGATGTCTAGAGCCCAAGGAAAGAATTTTTCTGTGAAATTGTTTCTCTGAAATTATTAAGGAAAAAGGAAATGAAAATTTATTAAAAGACTGTGGTATCGGGCTCGTATTATGGTTCCGACGCCCGGTACAAGTCTTAAATATGTGTTAAGCGTTTTTCATTTGACGTGTTTCGGACCCAAATATCTAAAGTTTGAAGTTTATGAAGTTATAATGAAAAATGATGAATTTGGGTCTTGATTCAATGATTTTGATGTTATTTTGGCGATTTGATCGCACGGATAAGTCCGTAGGATGTTTTTGAGGTTGTGTACATGTTTGGTTTGGAGCCCCGAGGGCTCGGGTGAGTTTTGGATAGGCCACGGGGTGAAATTTTGGACTTAAGGAATTGCAGTTCTGCAGGTTTCGCATTTCCCAAACATTTTTCGCAATTACCGGGATTGTTCGCATTTCCCAAACTTTCTTCGCAATTCCCAGGTTCGCATTTCCCAAACATTTTTCGCAATTCCCAAGCCTGTTCGCATTTCCCAAACTTTCTTCGCAATTCCCATGTTCGCAATTCCCAAGCCTGTTCGCATTTCCCAAACTTTCTTCGCGATTCCCATGTTCGCAATTCCCAAACCATTTTCGCAATTCCCAAGCATGCTGGGTTCGCAATTGCGAACCCATGGTCGCATTTCCCACATCTGAGACCTGCAATTTTTCATACTTAGACGAATTTTAACCCTCTTTTCTTCATTCTTTCAAAACCCAAACTCCATAGGCGATTTTCCAAGAAACCTATCTTCTCCAAATCACTTGTAAGTCAATTTTTACTTAACTTGTTCAATCTTTAACATCATTAGACATGTTTTCATCTTAAAATCAAGGATTTCCATGGGTGAAAATGGGGATTTTGGGTAGAACTTAGGTTTTCTTAAAATTGGGGATTTGGACCTCCATTTGAGGTCCGATTTCAAAACAAAACATAGATATGAACTCGTGGGGGAATGGGTAACCGGGTTTTGGTTCGAACCTCGGGTTTTGACCACGTGGGCCCGGGGGCGTTTTTGGAATTTTTGGGAAAAACTTGGGAAAATCATTTTTATGCATTCAAATTGATTCATATAGTGTATTAAAGTAATTGAACAATTTGTGATTAGATTCGAGCGAATTGGAGGTGAAACCGCGAGGTAAAGCGATAGTTGAGGATTAAGTGGATTTCAAGGCTTTGAGGTAAGTGTTTGGTTTAACCCTATCTTGAGGGAATAGGAGTTGAGTCTTGTTGCTAATTGCTATGTGATCGAGTACGATGTATAGGCATGGTGACGAGTATCTATACATTAGTGTCTAGCATGACCGTGAGTCCTTATAATGTGATTATCATGGCTTGGTTGTGAACTCCGTGTTTATTGGAGGATTTCTATATGTTGTGAATAACATGTGAACGGTGATATGATCATTTGATCCTAGAAGCATTGGCTCGAATTGTGATACGAATATTGAAAGTATATGAAATGACTTGAATCTGTGGAGCGTTGGCTCAAGATGGTAGAGTGGATTATAAGATAAGAAAAGTAAGAAAGAGAAAGCGTTGTTGATTATTCCTTGCCGGGACGTTTGGTTGAACTTGTTGGTTTCTTTCTCTTGCCGGGATTTTTGTCAAATATTTGCTTTTTTTTTATGCCTCTTAATCGTGACTGTTGTTTGTGGAGTCAGACTATTAAATGATGTGGATCGGGTTGCGCACCGCAACAAAGATATTGAGGATCGGGTTGCACGCCGCAACAATAATATGTGAGGATCGGGTTGCGCGCCGCAACAATGATACATGATAAATGATGTGGGTCGGGTTGCACGCCGCAACAGTGGTATTTGTGGATCGGGTTGCACGCCGCAACAGTGGTATTTGTGGATCGGGTTGCACGCTGCAACAATGGTAAATTGTGGACCGGGTTGCACGCCGCAACAGTTATTGATACCATGTGTTTATATTGAGTATTGTTTTCCTTGTTCATTGTGAATCTAAGCTGCTTTAGTTTGTTACTCGGAATTACTGTTACTATTGTTATCTCCCCACAGCATGTTTCCCCCTCCCATATTGCTAGTTGTTTGGTATTTTATTTCCGTTGTATATTTATAACTGCACAGGTTTATGTGGTGTCCGGTCTAGCCTCGTCACTACTTCGCCGGGGTTAGGCTAGACACTTACCAGCACATGGGGTCGGTTGTGCTGATGCTACGCTTCTGTGCATTTTTGCATAGGTCCAGGTTCTGAGGAGCAGCAACAGCATTAGTATGGGAGCATGCTTTCGTTATCACGAGATCGAGGTAGCCTTGCAGGCGTCCGCAGGCTCGGCGCCTCTTCTTTATGTTCTCTTTTAGACTGTTGCCTCCTTGTCTCGAGACAGACAACTTCTATGTTTCTTTCAGACCTTTGTATTTAGTATATTCTTAGTGGTTCGTGAGTGATGTGATACCAAATCTTGGGTAGAGGCTATTATTAACTGTTCCGCGTTTTGATTCAGATTTATAAATCAGACTTCCGCTATTATTCTTAGTAAATTTCATGTTCTATATTGATGCTATAAATTGTTAAAATAATTGTTTAGTGATGAAAAGGTAAATAAGTTGGCTTGCCTAGCTACCACGAGTAGGCGCCATCACGATCCCGATGGTGGGAAATCCGGGTCGTGACAAAAGGTGAAGTCATAAGATATAAAGCACGACTTATGGCACAAGGGTTTTCGCAAAGGCCTGGCATTGATTATATGAAGACATATTCTCCTATGTTAGATGTAATTACCTTCAGGTATTTAATAAATCTGGCAGTCCATGAAAATCTTGATATGCAGTTGATGGATGATATGGCTCACTGGGCAATGAAATTTTTATGAAAATCCCTGAAGGATTTAAAGTTCCTGAAGCACATAAAAGTTCAAGAGAAACTTGTTCAATAAAGCTTCAAAAATCCTTATACGGATTGAAGCAATCAGGGAGGATGTGGTACAATCGTCTTAGCGAGTATTTGCTAAAGGAAGGGTACAAAAATGACCCTATTTGCCCTTGTGTCTTTATTAAGAGGGCTGGATCTGAATTTGTCATCATAGCTGTGTATGTTGATGACTTGAATATCATTGGCACTTCTAAAGAGCTTCCAAAGGCTGTAGAGTGTTTGAAGAAAGAATTTGAAATGAAAGATCTTAGTAAGACAAAATTCTGTCTTGGCCTACAAATTGAGCATGTACCAAATGGAATTTTTGTCCATCAATCAACATACACTGAAAAGGTTTTAAAGTGATTTTACATGGATAATGCACATCCATTGAGTACCCCAATGGTTGTGAGATCGCTTGATATAAATAAAGATCCATTTCGGCCTCAAGAAAATGATGAAGAGCTCGTTGGTGATGAAACTCCATATCTTAGTGCAATTGGGGCACTGATGTATCTTGCCAATAATACCCGACCAAATATTATTTTTGCAGTAATCTTATTAGCAAGATTCAGCTCCTCCCCAACAAGAAGACATTGGAATGATGTTAAGCATATATTTAGATATCTTCGGGGAACTATAGATATGAGATTGTTTTATTCTAATGAATTCAAGTCAGAAATGATTAACTATGCCGATGTAGGTTATTTGTCTGATCCACATAAAGCCCGATCTCAAACAGGCTATTTGTTTACATATGGAGGTACATCTATATCATGGCGTTCAATGAAACAAACAATAGCTGCTACATCTTCAAATCATGCTGAGATAATAGCCATTCATGAATCTAGTCGGGAATGTGTTTGGTTGAGATCAATGACTCAGCATATTCAGGAAATGTGTGGTTTTCTTATGAAAAAAGATAATCCGACTACACTATATGAAGACAATGCTACTTGCATCGCTCAACTGAAAGGAGGATACATCAAAGGAGACAGAACAAAGCACATTTCACCAAAGTTCTTTTTCACGCATGATCTTCAACAAAATGGTGAAATTAATGTTCAACAGATTCGTTCATGTGAAAATTTAGCTGATCTGTTCACTAAGGCATTACCAAGATCAACATATGAGAAGTTGAGACAGAAAATCGGAATGCGGCGTCTTCGAGAAATAAAGTGAGGTTTTCATGAGGGGGAGTAAGATACGCGCTGTACTCTTTTTCCCTTAGCCTAGGTTTTATCCCACTGGATTTTCCTGGTAAGGTTTTTAACGAGGCAGCAAATAAAGCGAATACAGATATGTGTACTCTTTTTCCTTCACTAAGATTTTTTCCCACAGGATTTTTTTTCTTAGTAAGGTTTTAACGACGCATATTATCTATTTTTGGACATCCAAGGGGGAGTGTTGTAAAACCTATAGTTAATATAGATGTCCACTACTCCCACTATTTTCACCCATGATGTAAATAACCTCCCACTACTCATCACTATTATGATTGTAACTCCCACACCTCCATAACCTCTCCCCATGATCTTCCCCCATGATCTCAATTGTTAATGTCATGTTTAAGACAATCATTTTGTAACCTTCATATGTAATAGTATAAATAGAGGCATGAAATGTGAGATGGAACACAGTTGAACACTTGATGAAATAAGAAAGTTTATCTCTTCTTCTCTTATTCTACTTATTTACTTGTTTTATATTGTTACTTTGAGCTACATTTCTTAACAATTTTAACGTATTTGTGTCTAATACTTAAACTACTAAGTATAGATTAAATGGAAGAGTCCAAATAGGCTGCCGTGTGAATTTTTTAGGGAAAATGATATTTTATGGTCGCTCTCAAAATAATAGTCAAAAAATATTTTTTTTTGTATATATATATATATATATATATATATATATATATATATATATATATATATATATACAAAAATTATATAAATTTTATATACTTTTTAGGCTATTGAATATAAATAGTTTCTGGCGCAAGTTAAAAGTGAATAAAGCACAAGTTTTTACGTGCCAAAGCCTATCTAGGAACCATGGGAATAGTAAGGGATCTGTATACAAATAGCTCGTGAAATTTGTTATTTATTTTTATTAGTTGGTATACATAGGTTATATATTAAGTATATATAATTATGCACATATTATATATATTGCTAGTTATTTTTAGTTTAATCAATTGAATGAGTAGCTATTTGGGTTAATTCTTCAAATAGAGGGGTTATTTATGCAAAATAAAGGTTATTACACGCGAAAGGGGCCACGGGAAGGAAATTTCAAACAAAAATGAAAAGCTAAAGAAAGGGTAGAGTTGCCGACGAAATTCATACACAGGCCAACAAAATTTGCCTTCTGCCATACCCTTTCTCGCCATTGACGCACCTGTAAGAAAGCTTTCCATTTTCCTTAGTTTTCTCTTCTCTCTTCGTTGCTTGCTTGTCATTTATGTACCAAAATAATTATTTCTTGTTTCAAATAAAAGTTAGAATTTGGATAATTAAATAGAGAAATTGGCACTGGGGTTTTGAATTGGCGGACCTTATAATTTCTGATAATAGAGTTGATTAACATTATAAATGAGTTTTAATTGTGGAATCAATTCAATTGGTGTATTTTAGTTGTTTGAGTGATGATGAGTTAGTACTGGAGGCTTAAGTGTGGTTGATTTTGGGGTTTTTGGTTGATCCTTGTACCCTATGACTCGAATTGATGGATTATCTTGTGTTATTGTTAGATTAACAAAATACTACAGGATGACATAGGAGATGGTGTTTGAGGCTCGGGTGCCATAGTTGTAGCTTGAGGTGAGTGGGAACCCTCTCTATTTCTAGTATTTGTTTATATGCTCCTATTTGTTGAGTACTATGTGTAATTGACTACTTGTACATGAGATTTTATGTGAATTACTCGTTCTTACTTGTGACCTGTTGTGAATTACGTTGTATCATAGTAGCGTGAGACACTACATAGACGATAAATTCTATATATGACGAAATATGTGTTAGAAAGTATTAGATTCTATATATGGCTAAGGCGTTGAGCCTGTAGTTGTAGTACAAGGAGAGTGTGTAATTGAACTAAAACACAGACATATTGAAGTTAATGGAAAACATGTCCATTGCAGTTCCAAGATTCACCAGAACACCTGATCAGAGTCATTGAATATTCTCTTCTATCAAATCGCTCTACCATTATCTGATTTGTTCTCAAATCGCTCTAATATTATCTGATTTGTTCTTTTGCACAGTGGAAGAAGTAAAAATGAAGTTAATACTATGTAAGATGATGTTAGAGGCTTACTAATATTAAAACCATCATAATCCCTTTCTACACCAATATACAAATCAAAAGCTAGAAAAGAGAAAACATCAATGTCCTGCACTTAGATCAACAGCCAACTCAATGACGCTCTCCTGAGTACTAACTGCTACATTCTCTTCATGTAAAGGAGGAGTTCCTACCTCTCCTGGAAAATGAAAACTCTGCTCTGTATAACTAGAAATGCTTGGACTTGGCGGTCCATTCGTTCGTGGGGAAGATAGCATTGACAAGTTATCATGTGGACTTTGTGAACAATCCATACGTGCTGAATCTCTCATTGCATCTCTTAGTTCACTCTTCTTGAAAGTATGGCAGCTATAGTCTTTTCTGTCGAACTTTCTAGCCAAGATTCTGACTCTTTCACGGAATGAAAGATTAGTTCGTTTTATGATGTGCCAATACTCATGCATGAATTTTGTCAGAAAGATGAGGAGAGCCAAAATTGCAGCAACCGCAGCTATGACAAAGAGTCCCCAGAAGCTAGCTAGGCCAAGACTGTTGGAGGAAAGTGAAGTGCTAGAATCTGAACAAGTAGATTCCCCAAACCACGCTTTCTCTATTTGTACCATCTTTTCACTTTCTGTCACACTTAAAACTGCTCTTGAAACATCAGGTACTAGCGGAGATCCCATTGGGAAGACCTAGATGAAAATCACAAGAATGATGAAATCATAATATTACCGCCTTATATTGCCTATGCATGTCATTCTTGTACTAAACAACAACAAAAATATTGGGAAAAAGAGGAGTTACTTACAAAGCCAAAGCCATCAGCCTTATATGTAGGTCCAACGGTGGTAAATTTCGAGCAATGATTTGCAAGGACAAGCTTCACATAAGGAATCTCATCAAAAACAGCAGCAACACCACCACTCGCACTACCTTTAGAGAGTAAATCAACACATTCCTCAGGACTGCTATATTCTTTAAGCCTGTCCTCATCAAAGTTCATTTTTTTTAGAAGTCCAGGTACAAAAGAACCCTGTAGGTAGCCCACATACTCCTTATTCTTCTGAAGTTCTTTGATATCTCTAACAGTTGGCTGGAGTTTTTCAACTGTTAACATTGATGTAAGACTTGCCGTGTAGCTTGACGTCAATATTAGTACTACTAGGAACCAGATAACTAACACAAACCTAGCCAAGTTGCTTACTATCTTCTCCTCTGCCATTATCAAGAATCAAAAAGGAGAAAATTCAGATTAGAAGTTTGAATCATATCCTATATAAAAATAAAAATAAAAAGCAGTGGCTAATTCAGATTGAAGTATGTGCTCTATATATGTATAGGGAGAGTAGTTAGATACTCCTCAATATTCCCAATTTGTATATATTCCTCTATTTCATTTAAACAATAGTATTTGACTGGATACGAAGTTTAAGTAATAAAGAAAGACTTTTGGCATATATTAAAAGTGTCAACTTGTGGTCTTAAAGACTTAAACATACCATGACATCTGTATGATTGAAAGACCATGTCACTAAAGGTAAAATGAGAAGTTTAAGCTAAAGGAATTTCAAATATAGAAAGGTACCATTATCATTGAAACAGACTTTAAGGAACAGGCTAAAAAGAAAAGAGGAATATATAAAACGGAACGAGAAAGTGTTGAGGAGGAGGGGAAAAAATTACTTTGTGCAAAAACCATAGTTGAGAAGGCAAACCAAAAGATCATGCCAACTTGGTGAGAAGGAGGTCCTCTAAAGTCTTCATTAACTCTATGTTCAAGTAGCCAAATGACAAAACCAATGAAAACAAAAGAACAGAAGCTTGTTAACCACAACTCCCGAGTCAATGGCTTCAAGAATACCCATGCACTATCGCCGTTATCATCTTTGATTGGCACCATCATTGTGACACCAGATTCTGTGTATGGTAATGTGAAATCAACATATTGCGATCTATTCGAGACAATGGTAGTGTCCCCTGCAACAGCATCAAAGGTCTGCTCTTTGGTTAATACTAGCAACAATTTTTAGAATCAAATAGAGGTATATATATGCAAGAATTGTATATATCTTAACATAAAAGATGGAGTGCAAGCTCTTTAGTGGAGTAACAAAAGAAACCTTAAAAATGAGGAAGGAGCCCCATTTTTTCTCTAGCGCGCTCTAAAGTAGAGTAGGCTGATGGGACGACATGCACATTAGAGAAATATAATGGATCTCACATTCAAGTCCTTGGCTTTCCAAGCACTTCATATCTTTTTCGGGGTGTCTGAAGATTCAATCATTTTTTGTATGATATCTCTTGCAGTGCCCTTTCTGAGTGAGTTTTGAAGATAAAAATGTAATAAAGAGAAAGAGGGAAACTAAGAGATTTACCCCAAGAAATACTTGGTAAATAAGATCGTCATAACTTTCAGTAGCCTTTCCCGGAGCTGCAAATGGAACATATTCATAAGGAACATAATATGATAATGCTGCCATTACTGCATCAAAAACATCAATGCAGTAACCAGTTACTGTTGTTGTGTTAGTAGTAAAATCTCTTGTAACTTTCACAAATTCACTGAAACCATCTTTCACCGGAACTCCAATCCTCAATTTCTTCCCATTTGTTGGAATCACCCAACCTCTAGGAACAGAAGTAGTGTCACCAGGCCATATAATAGTGCCAAAAATAGCCTTAGAAATTGAATATACATTGTTTGTATTTCTCAAATTCAATTCTTTAACAATCCCATTTTCTCTTGTCCAAAAACCAATTCCTTTTGCACCATTACCAAACACATTAATTATCTGATAAGCTGGTGACTGCAATTGCCCATCAACAATTTGAAAGTCTCCACTAAGGCCTTTGAATGTAGTGTTTAGTATAGCTTGAAGAAGCTTTGGACCATCCTTAGAAACTCCAAAAGCTTCAAGTTCTGTTGCATTTCCTGAAAATTTTGGAGGTGGCAAAATCAATTCATTTTTTTTAACCTGCCCAAATCCGTCCAAGTTTAAACGGGTTGGATTATGACCCATTTGTTGGCTTGATCGAACTGTTTGAACCGTTAAACCCAAAATGGCCCATCAAACTATTATGCCAAAACAGGTTAAATAGAGTAACCTAACCTAAAGATACAAATAATTTTTGAAGATTCAGAACTATGTAAAATATGAAGAACTTAAGCTAATAATTTAAGAAAAATACTTATAACTTTCACATTTTCTTCGAACAGCAAAATGAAAAAGAACGGGAGGTTGGACAATAGTGGACAGGTTGGATTATATGATCTGTTATATGATTCATCTTGACTCAATTCATTTTAACCCAAGAAAACCTTGGTCCAAATAGGGTCATGATCCGATATATTGATTTGACTGTCCAATTTGACCCAAACCGTCCATTTTCTATTTGTACCTGAAATGTTTGGTTTCTGAAAAGGTGCTCCAGTGATTCTTGATTTCTCCACTGCCGTGGCTAGTACAATGGCTGAATCATAAGCCCATAGTCCAAACACATTCAATTGTGCATTAAGAATTGTCGGATTTTCTTGTTGAAACTTCAGTTTCCATCTAGTAGTGAAATTTTCGAGCTGTTTAGTTCTTGGAACATAAGGTTTTACTCCAATAACTCCTTGCATGGATTCAATAACTGAAGAATCCATAGAGTTGAGTTGATTTGCCATAGCATCTGTAATAATCCAAACATACCCTTCACTCATCATTCCAAGTTCTTTGGCCTTAGTAAAAAGTTTGGTACCAAGTGAAGTTGTCATATGCACAACAAAAACCCGAGTTTGCATACTCATTAACTTGGAAAGTTCATATTTTATATGATCATCAGTAGCGAATTCAGGAATAACACTTCGATAAGGGATACGTGCATTAATTTTTTCTAATGCATCTGCCAAGAATGGTATAATTCCTTCTCCAAATTGATTATCGACGTATATAGGGACGACTTCTCTCCATCCAAAAGATTGGATAATGGAACTAATGGTATTCACTTGAGAGGAATCATTTTGAGTGGCACGAATGAAGTATGGATTACGATATGATGAGAGGGAAGGACTTGTAGCAGAAAATGAGATGATGGGAACTTGAGATTTCTCTCCTAAACCAATTATGAAATCAGCTTGCATTGATGATGTTGGCCCTATTATGGCTTCTACTTCAACATTCTTCAATAGGTCAAGTGCTGCATTTACAAAGAATGCAAGAACCAATAAAAGTAGAGTTCAACTTTTATACAATAACAAATCATGAAAGAAAATATTTTAGTTAATATACAAAACATGGTAAATGACATATTATAGAAGGTAAACTTATACTGATAGATGTAATTTATTCACACTATTGGTATTTATAATCAGAATTTTTGCATTATTAGGGCTCATAAAAGGTAACTACCAGTAATTATCCATACTAACTGAAGTTACTAATCTGGAAAATAAACAGATAATCTATTACAACAGTTAAATTACATTAATATTATATAAAAAATTACCTTGCCAGTGTATGTAAGTTAAGTCCAATAAAAGTATACCTCTGAGTAGTAGATTTCAAAGAAGATCAAAATAAAGAAGAGAAACTTGTGTATTCCAAAAAATTAATCGAGGTGCGTACAAATTGACCCTAACACCACAATGATATAAAATAAAAAAAAGTTGTTGGGTTGTATTATTGTACTAGTATAGTATACTTAGCTAGCAAGATTCACCATGGGAATCTACAAAGACCTGTTTGGCTGTTTCTGGTTAGCTACAATATGATGTATTTTATTTGTTACTATACCATATATCAGTCTGTCTAATTAGTTCATACATGTATCTGCATGTTTAAGGAACTGTTCTTGCCATGTCACCAACCTGTTTTTCATATCTAGCTACTATTTTTTTTTTGTTGACCACGTTCAGGAATCCGACTAATTCGGATTCGTATTGGGTAAGGTCTCAGGGGGAAGTGCTTTGTTTTTTTTTTTTTTTTTCTGTTCTCAATTCCCGAATCCGGGACCTTTTAATCAAGGGTGAAGGGGTCAAGAATTATATCCATCCCACCACAATTTTTTACGGCCATTATCTTAGGATTAGTTACCTCCTATAGCAAAGGTTGATACCTTATTTATTTTAAATAAATACCCTTTTAAAAAATTATATTCCAAAGCTACCTTTTGATTTTTATAGCCAAATATCTATTTATGGTTACCTCCTATCCTTAAGCCATAAAATACTCTTTCTATTATTTTTCTCTCTCATTAGAGAACCACAAGTCCCGATCACGAAGAAAGATGGACGAAAAAGATTATTGAAAACCCAGCACTTTTTTCTTCTATTTCATTGATCTCTCCCTAATTCAATTTCTCATGTTGCTGAAATTCCGAAAATGTTGATGGTAGAACCCGCCGTCGCCGTCGCCGTCGCCGCCGTCCGTTTCTCTCACCACCTCCATTGCTGCTTTTCTTCATCTAGCAAATTCGCAATTACTAACAAAAGAAGACAATCTGCTGTTGAAAATAAGGAATTTCTTTCGTTTCAAACTTTGAGAGTTTCGAGTCAGAATCGCGGCACTCTTGACTAGATGACATTAGGGTTATTCTTGAACAAAGACGATAGAGTTTGGGGCTGAGCAACTTGAAGAGTCTGTTACCTTTTTTTTCGTTGTATTTCAATGTATCTCGCTGTATTCTATGTGTTTCATTGTATTCATTGTCTTCTTTTTTCAGAGTATTTCAATGTATCTCGCTGTATTCCATATATTTCATTGTATTCACTGTCTTGCTTTATTCCATCAATGTATTCATATGTTTTTTTTAATTAATATAATTTATGTATTTTATGTATTCAGATTTATAATTGTGTTTGTTGAGTTATATTAGGAGTCTATTGTGTTAATTGATTCACTTTCCATTTAAAAACAGCTGAATAGACCATGAATTGCGCTATTTAACTTACTGTATTCACAAATACATATCGTGAATACAGTCGAATACAATAATCTATCTAGTTGTAATCCCTTGTTTCATACATCGAATACACTTTAAAAAATCTGAAAACATAGCTATAGGAAGTAATATAGTAAATGATAGCTAAAACTAGCTAATAACCACTAAAACATAGTGGTTTCTCAAAGTTTCTCTTTTATCTTATAACTATTCGCTTATTCATGTCATAATTAAGTAGTTAGCGGGTCCTCTTTTCAAACTGACAGTGTGGTCGTTCAAAATTTTCTATGGTATTAGCTAGAAAATGTTAGTAGTAAATTATAGGGGAAAAAGATACTTATTAGTTATGAAACAGTGGTAAGTTTAAATTAAACAAGTCAACTATATCTCATATTTTTTTCGTTCTTAATTAATACTCGACTGACTACTCAAGACATTTAAAATACTATGACGAGGGTGATATATTAAATTTTTTATATTATAATATTGAAATTAACGAACCTGATAGTTTTATATGTTTCAAAAAGAAACCAAATAATTAAAATTACGAGTCACTGCCATACGTTTCCAACGCATGTACCTATATATAACTATGTTAGTTTCCAATTATATATTCAGAAAAGGCTATGTCAACTTTATAATCCATTATCACTTATGTGCATGGCAGGAGTTAGGAGAGCGAAAGTGTTGAAATTTTATTGCTTTCAGTTACTGCCGTAACTATTTTAGCATAATAAGTTACTTAGTTTTAGGATAAATCTTCTTTTTCGAATTTAAATTTCTGTTAGATTTTTTAGGTTTGTTGAGATATTTTGATTTTTTAAAATTATTCTTATGCAGATTTTTCTGCAGATTATGTTCCTAATTGGCAATTTAAAGCATTATTATGCTTAATAAAATTATTGGGAGACATTTGCAATCAATATTTTTAATATTTTAGCTGACTCATTTTTAATCGATATCAATTTTTAAATCCATTTTCAAATATGGCAAGCAACAGTCTCTCTTTGAATGCCCCACAAACTTTTACTGGCGAAAACTATCGGATTTGCTTAGTGAAAATAAAATCAAATCTTAAAACCTATGATTTGCTGAATGTTGTAATGGAAGAAAAATCCTTACGAGCAATCCCTGAAAATTCTATCATTGTCCAGAATCAAATACTTTCAAAAGAGATTTCAGATAAGACAAGGTCACTAAGGGTATTTTTTATGCACAAAATCATAAGACGAAAAAGAGAGAAGAAAGGAAGAAAAGAACTGCAGTACAAAAGTGTGTAATTTCAACGATGCTCAAAATAATCCTCTAGCACAAACAACAGAAGCAAGAATTTAGGAGGAGTAACTGAAGCAAAGGAGGAATGTTGAAATTTTGTTGCTTTCAGTTATTTCAGTAACTATTTTAGCATAATAAGTTACTTCGTTTTTAGGATAAATTTTCTTTTTTGAATTTAAATTTCTGTTAGATTTTTTAGGATTGTTGAGATATAACGGTATTTTTAAATTATTCTTCTGCAGATTATGTTCCTAATTGGCTATTTAAAGCCTTGTTATGCTTAATAAAATTATTGAGAGATATCTTCAATCAATATTTTTAATATTTTTACTGCCCCATCTTTTATAAAACTGACAGAAAAGAGTTCACCCGAACTAGAAATCCTTTGTTCAGAAAGTTATATCGTATATTAGATTTTTTTTTTTTTATGTATGTTGAATTCCCTTCACTTCTTTACGTGTTTCTTATCTTAACTCTTTAAATCTCTTTGGTAAAAATCCTGTGTGATCAGACACTATTTCTGTAAACAACTTGCTTAAGTTATTCCTGTCGTCTCCTATTATAAAATCTTTAGTACTAGTATTTACTCTTTAATTCTTTAAGTTTTGATTGACAAAGTCAGAAAGTCAACATCAAAAGGATTAGCTAGTATTTAAGTACTAATTTTTTTAATCATACGAATACCAATCTAGCTAGGCCACTTGAATAACATTAATAGAACGTCAAATTAAGATCATAAACTTAGTGTATTCCCATGAACAGTTTTTTAAATAGTTCTTGATCTTATGGAAATAAAACACACTTATCATGTACATGTAGTAGATTATTATTGACTTAGTACGTACACTGATATGAAGTTTCTCTTGAGTTTCAAATTCTTGGTGCAATTAAAAAAGATTAATGTTAACTAGAAAAAGGTCATAACAAGATACGAGTTTATGTTCTATGCACTAATATTATATCGTGTAAAAATTCTTACACAATCAAGTATGGCTGATGATGACAAGAAAAATTGAGTATATTAACCTACTCTAACTGGCAAATTACTCGAGTAAAAAATTCTTTACGCTATCAGTGTATATATATAACTAACCTGCTGCAGCAGCAGCAACAACATCTCTCTTCGAGTCCCGAGTATGGAGAATCAGTCTGGTCTTATAATCAGATCCATGATCAGAACTATAAAAGTCAGATAAAGCCATAGAAATACAGCTTAAAACCATTTTCCCAACCCCTTCATCCATGTCCATCACAACTCCAACATTTATGGGAACTGTTTTTCTGTTCTGTGCCATGGCCATTTCCATGCAGAAAAATATCCCTACACATAGAAAGAAGAAAGAGAAAGAGGAAGTAGAAGAAGAGACTGAAAAAAAGACTTTGCCTGTTTTCTTTCTCATCTTGACTAAAGATGTCTTTGAGTCTGATTAGTTGGACAGGTATTATAGTTTTATAGAGAGAAATTTAACTACCATTCATTATGGCATTTTATAATAAGTTTACCAACAAACGAATTTTGAATTCTTTTCGTGCTTATGTAGCTTTTTTTTTTTTTTATAACGGTAATGTTACGGTTAATTTGCATGCACTTCGACTAATTCCACAAGATATCTGTTATCTCTCACCAACATAAACATCGAGTAACTCTACTCTACTTATCAAGGCTCGTGCTTATGTAGCTTTTATTTGTATACTGTAGTTGTTTCATGTCATAACTAGTAGGTATAGTAGCATGGATGACTTTTAGACATGCTAACTAATAGCACTAGGGTTTAAGTTATTGGGGTGATATTGTGGTGTAAAAGAATTTTTACACAACCAGTATTATATATATCATGTTAGTTATACTAATTTTTATCCCGTTACTAGTTAATTAATACTTATCATGGAGAAAACGTGTAATTACTTTATGAGTGATTTAGTATCAATAATTTACATATCAATGCATAGACTATTGATCTTCCTGGAATAGTTTGACCCTAGTGTCACGGGGGCGTTTTTGGTCAGCCCAAAGTCACACCCGCGCGGCAGTCAAGTTCCGCACTTGACTCAGCCTTCCTTAGCACTTAGCCAAATTTCAACAAGTTTGGCCTTAATAAAATTTTAGGCAGCAAATCGTAAAATCAGTAAGAACACAAAGCCAATACGGGAAAATTCTCAACCCTTGTATTAATTTCGAAAACATACAAAGGACCCTCACTTTGCTATGAACACAATCTGCTCACAGCCCACTTTTGACAAAGAACACAAGTCGTTCTTGGCCAACACTAAGACCTGCCCAAGCCTAGCCTTAGTCCCCTTTGAAACACTTTGAAACCCTCACATTTCACTCTTGTTTCCCACTTATAATTTCACACGAAATTACCACATAAATCTGACTAAGTCCCAAAGGCCCTATTTATAGAATATAGGCAGCCCTTAGACTTGACAGCACAATGACGCTTGTCGTCTACAGCTTTTGCCACTTGTCGGGCTAAGTTTAAATCTGTTCCTGACATGTAGTTGACATCCCCAACTACTTAGGACACAATATACACGAAATGGATAATGGTACAAGCATGATCTGATCATGGGACAAAGAGGTTATGACAAGGTAATCGCAAAAACTGCTTTTCATGTGCATTGCATGTGCCATCTTTACTTGACCAGCTGAATTTCGCCCAAGGCTTTCTTTGTGCTAAGCCTTAGCTCAATTTGACATTGCTCCGCGCCAATGTCTTGCCCGCAACCTGCTGCCATGATTTTGCCGCACACGCCCGGCGCCGCTGCCGCCTGCGCACCGCCTTGGCCTAGTTTCTGCCTTGCCCATGTCAACCTTCATTTCCCTCGTGCCATTGCTTGTATTTTCCTTCACATAGCCTTGCCTTAGCTATTGAAAGCCTTTGCCATCATCCCGCATATCCGCATTTTAGCTTAGCCCACATTTGTTGTTGCCACAACCCAAAGTGTTCGTGTCTTTTGGCACGCATGCCATGCCATGCCGCCCCAACACTGCCCATGCTGCCTTGTCAAGCCTTTGCCAAGTGCGCCTTGCTTGTCCCAAGGCCTTGGCCAATACTTGCCTACAACAGCCCTCAATGACAATGTCTTGTCCGTCATCCGTATGATCGTTTCGCCCGCACCTAGGCCAATGACAAGGCCATCACGCCCAAATCCTTGCCACAGCTGTGCCACGCCCGATGACAAAGAGTCAGGTCCTAACACCTAGCTAGCAAATATATTGTGGTTGTGATTTGAGAATAAACATGTTTCTTAGAATGATTGTATATCAAATTAACTGAACAAGTTGAAAATTTGCCAAAAAAAAAGAGCTAAGTTAATCGCAGGTTATATTGTCAGTGAATTTTGAATTATTATTGTCAATTTAAATATTTCGCGCTCCACTCCTAAGTTGTAGAAATTAATATTGTTGTAGAATTATTTTGGTCTGGATCACTTATTTGTAGAAATTCATATTGTTGTTGAAAACAGTCAAACAGAGGCGGAGCTAGAAGATTTTGCATGTAATCTCATATAACTTTAGTCTGAATCCTATTAAGAAATTCACTAAATATCTGAAAACGGTTAAATTCAGAACTTAGTTACTATTAACACAACTTACGTCGTTATTTTAGAATTTAGAACGCACAAAGTTCAAATCTTAACTATGCCTCTAGATGGAAAAAGAAAATTGTTTAAATACTTGTAGAACTTTTCTTTCTGTTAGCAACTTTAAACTTAAGATTATTTTTAAAATGGCTCATGCATACATATCGCAGAAATTTCCTAATCACATCTTATATTATCATAAGTATAGTGGATCTTTGTCTAATACTGTAATGTGTCATTAATGGGTCCTCCGTTGTTGGATAAATATTTTCCCTTCTTACCTGACATTAATATTTCTCGTGTCAACGGTTTATATTTTTCCTATAATATCGTGAATATCTAATCATAAAATGAATGTGCAGGGTTAGAGAAAGATTAACGAACCAATGTCCCAATATATATTTAGAATTTAATGCACTAACCAGCTCGGACCTCTAACCAGTCATTCTTAATATTTAGGACCACAAGAGTATGATATTCCAATACATCAATTATAACGATGCCTAATGATGATTACATAAGTATGAACCGAAATAAACACTATACCAACAAAAAAAAATCGAAATTACCTATGAAATTCGTCACTAGTCTATTGCTAACTATTCTACCTAACAGGATTTTTTTTTTATAATCAGTCATTAATCCGTCATTAAATTAATTTAGCGACAAAATCTATCTCACGCCAATTCCTGTTTATTTTGTAGTTAGTAGCCAAAATTTGATCACGCCCAACTATGCTTTATAAAAAGGACTAAGCGGTCGCTGCAAATATAATCCAGTTTACAAGTCCGGAGTCGAATCCCACAGAGAACTAAGGTTTAGCTACAGCTGTTCACTATCACCAAGAAGACAAGCTTGAACAATTCCTAACTTATAGATATTAAGATTCTTGTGTTTAACTACTTAACTAACAAATTAAAATAGTAAATTAACAACTAACGATACTGAGGGTTAGAGAAAAGATTATGGAGGTCTAGAGTTATGATTTTCCCAATTGTTGGAATCCTTCCCGCTATGTCTTCTATAATTTTGCCTAAGTATTCTCTACCGATCATGAGCACTCTTATTGCCGTAAATCTCCCGAGTAATTACGACAATTTACTAGACGCGCTATCCCGAGCTACGCTAGCTGGCTTTTAATACAGCTCACTTCAGATAGCACCCAAGGCTTCGTTATCCCTAATCCCGCCTTTAAACCCTCGGTTATTGATCCCTCATATACTCTGGGAGTGGTGTTGTTCAACAATTACCTAAATATGCACTCTCTCCCGAGTTATGCATACTAAATAGGCACAGCTAATTGAGAGCTCTTCAATCAACCAGAATATAAACGTAGTTGAACAAATAGAGAAAAGCTATGGCTCAATTATATAAAAACATAATAAGAATTTATCCTACAAAAGGTTCTATCAAAACTCTAGATAACAAATTAGCTATTCATAATAGTATGTAAAACTACAATACTAAAAGTCATAACCAACAATGAAAAATAGGAAGAGGAAGGAAAAACTTGTAGAAGAATTCTCCGCCTTTCTCCCAATGTGTTCTTGCCTCCAAGGGTGTTGTCTAACCCTAAAGTAGTGTCTCTCCGCCTCCTTAGGTCTAATTTGTGTCCAAAATATGTCCCCTTCTTGTTCTTGACCGGCCTCCGTTGTTTAATATAGGGTTTAGGACTTAAAATCCCATGTTTTGCACTTTAGTCCCTGAAATTTCGCTTCCTGCCGCGGTCGCGGTGGAACCGCGGCCAAACATGCCCTTTGATTCTTCAGTTGTCCGCGACCATCTTCTACCGCGGTTCTGCCGCGATCGCGGCAAAACCGCGGTTTGTCACCCTGTTCCGTTTGGAATTTGGAAAAACATAAAACATGAAAGTTGTAGTCCTTTGAGTTAGCTTTCCAACCATATATTGTGGAGCCAAAATGGAGTTCTGAGCAAAAAGTTATGTCTATTTTACTAGACATTGCGTAATATACCTCCTCAAGTCTTCGTTCGTACTTAATTATCAAATTTGACCTCCGAACACGATCCCGACTTAATTCCTTGAGCTTTTACTCAGACTTCAAAGCTTCAAATCACTTAAATTCATTCCATAACATCTATATAGCTCGGAATCACACCTACAAGGCATAAAACACACAATTAGTGCAAAACACTAGCGATTATAGCGCAAACTCAATTAAAGTGCAGTAAATTCGAGTGTAATAAGCGACTAAAATATGCAATTATAGCCTATCATCAACAATACAATACGATACAATGGGGAACAACCATCCAAACAAGCTGTTAGTGATTGAGTTGACCTACGATAGTGCATTGAGTTCTCTCTTTTTGACCTATGAATTAGAGTATGCACAATATTGTGTTAGAATAAAATATTCACTTTGTCCTTGGCCTTGACTAAGAAGAGTAACTTCAGCTTAGTCATGTCTGAGATTGATGGTGTTTGTTTTTAATTAATCAAAATAGAGACATCTTCTAAACTACTGTGATTTTGTTATTTTTATTTCCCTAATAAGAGTTAACTTCTGACAAATTCCATGTCTCTAGTCAGGGACGGCGCTAGAGCATAGTTTATGGATTCGGCCGAGCTCAATAGGTATTTGTCTTAAAAATTTATTAAATATGTATTAAGTATTAATATTAATTAAAAACTTAATAACTTAAAACAATTAGAACCTTGAACGCATAAGCTCCAAATTCTATCTTCGCCTCGTTTCTAGCTAGTTTCCGGTCTTTACATAAATCGAATTCAAAGTACTCAACGTGTTAACTTGGAGAAAGTAAAAGCCGTATATATGTTGAGTAACTATAATATATTATTAACACTGCCAAATAATTCAAATTTCGTGTTGATATAGCTGATATGGGGATAATAAAATCGAGGAAGATAAGAAGAAGATGGATCGAGGAAGATAAGAAGAAGAAGGCTGGTGCATTATCTCAACTGATATAAACGAGGTTCTGAACAATGAAGAAAGGAAAATGAACTGGACAGCCTTAAGCTATTTGGGCCTAATATCATTTGGGCCACCCGGTTTTGGGCTGTTGCTGCTGGAAGAGTCCATTAAAGTTTATACACTAGTTATACAGTCAATATACAACTTGTAATTAAAGTTTATCTTATACTAGAGTTTGTTATGGAGTAGACTACTTTTTCTCTTGTATATATACGTGTATGTACAGAATGTTCAACAATGAATATACTGAAAATACTTTCACAGATATTCTTCAAATCTCTCATGGTATCAGAGCGGGTCTCAGCTGCTCGTTTGTTTCTTTGATTCTCAAGTCATCCTCATTCTTTTCTTTTCACTCTTCACTCTTCTAACTCATCATCAATTTTCCAATGGGTACCAACGGAACACCTGTTGATACTATTATTTCATCTTCTTCGACTACCAATGTTGCACCTGGAGTTTCTCCTACAACGGGTGTAGTGGACTCTTCACATCCATATTACCTTCATCCCTCAGACTATCCAGACATGAATTTGGTTACTTCAATTTTTGATGGCAGAAGCTATGGAGGATGGAGAAGGGCAGTAGTCATTGCCTTGTCTGCAAAGAACAAATTGGGATTCATTGATGGAACCCTAACTGTTCTGCCTGTCGATTCTGGACTCCAAAGGATCTGGGCTAGGTGCAATGATATGGTCCTCTCATGGCTATTGAATTCTTTATCAAAAGAGATAGCTGAAAGTGTTCTGTACTCGCAAAGTGCCAAGGATCTCTGGAATGACCTGGAAGACAGGTTTGGGCAAACAAATGGAGCAAAGTTATTTCAACTACAAAAAGAACTCAGTGCAATTGTTCAAGGTAATACCAGTGTCTCCACCTATTTTACTAAAATGAAGAGCCTATGGGATGAACTTGATGCATGAAATACTTTCTCGGCTTGTATTTGTGATTGTGAGTGTGGAGCCAAAATTAAGAATATAAAGGCACTCCAACATGAAATGTTGTTGCAATTTTTAATGGGGCTCAATGACACATTCATAGGGGTCAGAAGTAGCATCCTTCTATCTTCTCCTTTACCTTCTATTGGTCAGGCATATTCTCTTGTTATCCAAGATGAGAAACAGAGAGAGATTCATGCTACTCCTGTCTATCCAGGAGATTCAGCATCTTTTCTTACCCCTACTCAATCAAGAAACTTCAGAAAATACAGTGAAGACAAAGGACAAAAGGGAAGATATGATCAGAAGAAGAACTCTGAAATGTGTGGCTATTGCAAGAAATCAGGACATAGCATTGATAAATGCTATAGGTTACATGGCTTCCCAGCAGACTTTAAGTTCACCAAACAAAGGAGGTTTCAAGGAACTGTCCAAGATAACAATGCATTTACTGGAAGTGATGAAATGGAGTATACAGGAGCTAATGCAGCAGAAAATCAGATTCTTACCCAAGATAATGTGGCTCAACTTTTGCAACTTCTTCAACAAATGAAGGCAGGACAACAGGGAACAAGCAATTCTGATGCAAGTGCAAACCTCAGCTGTGCAGGTATAGCCAAGTTCTTCAACTCTTATGCCTGTCTCATTCAAATTAAATGTGAGTCTTGGATATTGGATATGGTGCAACTGAGCATATGACTTTTAACAAAGATTTTTTTTACAAACTTTCAAACCTTGCCTAAACCATTGATGGTTAAACTTCCTAATTCTTATAGAGTTAAGGTAACTCATTCAGGATCAGTAACACTCATGCCTAATTTGATTCTACACAATGTGTTGTATGTGCCCTATTTCAGATTTAATCTATTGTCTGTACACAAGTTGTGCAGACAACTCAATAAGTATGTTCTTTTCACTCCTTCTTCCTGTTTCCTACTACAGGGCCCTTCACTGAAGAGCCCTCTGGAGATTGGTAAAGAACAAGAAGGACTCTACATCCTCAATTCAAGGCCTTCTGTAGCAGCTTCAAAGGATTTACCTAAGTCTAGTAGTAATTTTAGTAGGAAATCTATTTCTGTTATAGACTCTTGTAGTAGGAAATCTATGTCTTGTTTCAGTCTTTCTATTTCTGATGTAAAGGATAAGCTGTGGCATTATCTCTTAGGCCATATGCCCTTAAGTAATATGAAAAACATATCCTCTGCTTCTGTTTCTTCATGTCTCAATTTTTCAACTCCTTGCCTTATATGTCCAATGGCTAGGCAATGTAAACTCCCTTTTCCCTCAAGTTCTATTTCTACCAAAAAAAGGTGTTTGAATTAATTCATGTAGATACTTGGGGTCCCTATAATGCTCCAACATATGATGGATATAGATACTTTCTTACCATTGTGGATGATTTTAGTAGAGGTACTTGGACTTACCTATTAACCAATAAATCTAATGCCTTCACAGTTTTGAAATCCTACCTAACTATGGTAGAGAGTCAATTTCACACAAAAGTAAAAATAATAAGGTCAGACAATGCTTTCGAATTAGGAAGTGGGAATGTACAGTCAGAATTTTTTCAATCTCAAGGAATCCTTCATCAAACAACTTGTGTTGCCACTCCACAACAAAATGGTGTAGTTGAGAAGAAACACAAGCATTTATTAGAAACTTCAAGAGCCTTATTGTTTCAATCACACTTATCTATATCATATTGGGGAGATTGTCTTTTAACAGCCACATATTTAATCAACAGATTCCCTTCAAAGGTGTTAAACCTAAAGACACCTTATGAAATACTATTTAGCTCCAAGCCTAGTTATTCTAACTTGAAGTGCTTTGGTTGTCTATGCTTTGCTTCCACCATTTCTAATCACAGAACCAAATTTGAGCCTAGGGCATTGCCTTGTGTTTTCTTAGGTTATCCACATGGAAAGAAAGGTTATAAATTACTTAATCTTCAAAATTTGAAGACCTTTGTTTCTAGAGATGTTATATTCCATGAAGAATTTTTTCCTTATGCTTCCTTAAATTCTGATTGTTCTGACAAAATACCTTTGCCTGTTGTCCCTTCTCCTACTCCAGGTAGCTATATACCTGACATCCCTATCTCAGTTTCCCCTTCCATTAGCCAAAACAATCCCACTACACCTTCTACCACTAATCTTCCTTCTCCTAGTCAACTGCCTGTTCAAAGTCCAGCCCCCTCTCCACATCTTTCTCCTTTGTCTGGGTCACATTCCAATCCATCCATTTCCCTATTTTCCTCCCCAGGTTCTGAGCCTATGATGGACACCCTTATCAGGAAATCTTCTAGATATCACATAGCTCCAAGCTACCTCAAAGACTATATTTGCAATGCCATCCAATTCACAGATGCAAGTAGCTCTTGTTTTCTAGCCCCAGTCACACCCGAGTCTCTCTCGTTTAATGATTTGTCTTGTTCTAATCAACATATGCTCAACACCTTATCAAATATCCAAGAACCTATTAATTATATACAGGCAGCACATCACCCTGGCTGGCAGGCTGCCATGGATAAGGAAATTGAAGCACTTGAGCTAAATAAAACATGGGATGTGGTAACACTACCAGCGGGAAGGAAGGCTTTACCATGCAAGTGGGTTTACAAAGTTAAGCAACTCTCTGATGGTAGTATAGAACGACTGAAAGCAAGGTTGGTCATCAGAGGTGATATTCAGAAAGAGGGAACAGATTACAATGAAACCTTTTCCCCCGTGGTCAAAATGACCACCATTCGATGCATTCTAGCTACAGCAGTAAAGAAAGGATGGGGACTCTACCAATTAGATGTCAATAATGCCTTTTTACATGGCGACCTAAGTGAGGAAGTGTACATGAAGTTTCCACCTGGTATTCTGCCTCCCTCTCCTAATCATGTCTGTAAGTTAAGGAAATCGCTCTATGGACTTCGCCAGGCTTCGAGACAATGGTATGCAAGACTCACCAGTGCTCTTAATTTCAAAGGGTTCACTTATTCTCTAAACGATTATTCCCTATTTTTCAAAAAGACAGAATCTTCTATATCTATTGTGGCAGTATACGTGGACGACATCTTACTAACAGGAAACAATAACGAAGAGTTACATGCTTTGAAAGCTTTTCTCAACCAGGAATTTAAAATTAAGGATCTTGGCAACTTACATTTATTCCTAGGCATGGAAGTCATTCGTGAACCGCGGGGTCTGATTCTTTCTCAAAGGAAATTCACCATGGATCTTCTTCAAGAATTTGATGTTTTTGATTCTCCGCCTGTCTCCTCTCCTCTGGACCCAACTGCCCGATTGCTCGCTGATTCTGGAGAACCTTTAACTGATCCTACTATATATCGTCATCTCCTTGGCAAGTTGAATTATGTCACCCACACTCGCCCCGATTTGTCGTTCACCGTCCAGCATCTCAGTCAATTTATGCAGGACCCAAGGAAACCACATCTTGCTGCAGGACTTCGAGTCCTTTGTTATCTTTTAAAGGACCCAGGTCTTGGGCTTTTCATGTCACCTTCATCTTCATTTCAGCTCCTAGCTTTCTGCGATTCTGATTGGGGGACTTGTCCAGACTCGAGAAAATCAGTCAGTGGGTTTTACATCTCTCTTGGTTCTTCTCCCATCTCTTGAAAATCAAAAAAACAGACCTCCATCTCTCTTAGCTCTGCCGAAGCAGAGTATCGCTCTATGCGGCGTGTAGTCGCTCAACTTACTTGGTTAGTCCGTCTATTTGATGATCTCTCTGTACCCATCTCGTTACCAGTACCTCTCCATTCCGATAGCCAAGTTGTGATTCACATCGCCAAGAACCCGGTCTTCCACGAACGAACCAAGCATGTCGAAATTGACTGTCATTTTGTCCGACAACAATTCCTTGCAGGTTTAATTTCACTCTCCTTTGTTCGGTCTTCTTCTCAGCTTGCAGATCTCTTTACCAAATCACTCCCAGGTCCTACCCATCACAATTTATTGTCCAAGTTGGGGGTGCTTTCATCCCCCTCCAACTTGAGGGGGGGGGGGTGTTGATATAGCTGATATTGGGAATAATAAAATCGAGGAAGGTAAGAAGAAGATGGATCGAGGAAGATAAGAAGAAGAAGGCTGGTGCATTATCTCAACTGATATGAACGAGGTTCTGAACAATGAAGAAAGGAAAATGAACTGGACAGCCTTAAGCTATTTGGGCCTAATATCATTTGGGCCACCCGGTTTTGGGTTGCTGCTGCTGGAAGAGTCCTTTAAAGTTTATACACTAGTTATACAATCAATATACAACTTGTAATTAAAGTTTATCTTATACTAGAGTTTGTTATGGGGTAGACTACTTTTTCTCTTGTATATATACGTGTATGTACAGAACGTTCAACAATGAATATACTGAAAATACTTTCACATATATTCTTCAAATCTCTCATTCGTCTCAATTCATTAAAAAAAGGTTATAATTTGAACTCGATATTAAAAGTTTATTCTTATTTCAGTTTTATAATGATTTCTGGATACTATTTTATTCTCTTTTATAGTGAAAACCGAGTACGATTTATAGAGCTTTAGTATAAAAGGTAATTTCTTATTATCCTGCAGCTGTGATTCGATTTCCTTATCAAAATATCAACTTGATCGTTAAGTCTAAACCTCAAATGAAAATGAATAAACTAATACAAAATACAATGTACATGAGTCATTTATGCAAAGCACAGAAGTCACTATAACGTCGGACTTCTTTTGTTTACTTCTTTTCTTTTCTTTATTTTTAAATAAAGATCCTTCACTTGATTTTTTTCAGGATGAATTGAGAATTGACTTTGAAATATTCAGAAGTTGTTCCTAACTGCAAAGGAAAATATTATAATATATAATACTATCTGTTTCTTTATTCAGAAGTTTTTTTTTTTAATCTGTGAGTTAAAGCTTAGGTGATTATTTTGTTTCCCATCAAGAATTAATAAACACTACTTGATTGATGACTAGCTCTTTAAAATAAAATAAATAAGTAAACAAATAAATAAAATCTATTGAAAGATTGCATTCAACTATTCAAGTCACAGCCTACAAGAGCGAAGAAAAATGGATATCCAAGACTTTAATTTAATGGATTCAATCTTTACAAAATTTAGCAATAAATTCACTAGACATTTAAATTATAATTGAGAATTTAGTTTTTGTTGACTTGTTGATTTTCACACATACACACATACAAATATCACTAAGGCTATATAAAATTAGATATTTGGAAATTAATCTGAATAATATTTTGGAATTTTTTACCACTTGTTTCCTAAAAATTAATCAACATAACTAAACAACAATAACAGACCCAATATAATACTTCAGATAGGGTCTGGTGAGGATATTGTGTATGCAGACCTTACTTCTACCTTGTGAAGACATGAAAAGAGTTTATGATAGACCCTCGACCCAAGGACAGAAGATAAGAAGCAGTAACAACTAACAAATAAGCATTAAAAATACAAAATAAGATGATAAGATAATTAACTAACTAGCATTAAAAATGTTATTTGAAGTATCACAAGTTGGAAAACATAATGAGAAGATACTGTCAAGGGTCTCTTTCACATAAATCATAAAGTAGTAATTTGTTTAGGCCACAAACAAATAAAAAATTGCGTGGGACAAATATGAAGCTACTTGAGTTGTTGAAAGCTCAGAGCTTATAACTTCGCCAATTTGTATGGAAGACACATTTGATTATTTCTTTATTTATTATTTATTTATTCATTTGATAAAGTAAAGTAGCATTCATTGATGTGCATCCAAGGATACTGATAGTTAAAAAGGAGCTTTAGGATGATATGGCCTTTTACAAATTGAATTTAAATAAATGTCCCTACCCATTTTAATATTTTCTTTTTCAATTATTTTTTATATATATTATCCTATGTGGCAATATAGAAGCCTACCTTTGCAAAGTGAAAATATAAAAGGACCTGTTTGTAAATCAAAATCAAATTATAATAGGAAAACTTCTGAAAGACAAAACCCTTCCTTCAAAACCCTTCTGTAGATTCAACGGGAAAGGGAAAGAGTGTTGGCTTCTAAATTCTCCATTTTCTTGTATTTTATAGCCCTTTTTGTTCTGCTATGTTCTAACATCCCCATTATTTCTTGTCATTCTATTGCTTTTTAAAATCCCCTTTTCTTCTATCAATCAAATCACAAGAGATCGATGACGATGGAAGCTATTCCGGATGAAACTGCTTCTGAGTCGGTGTCCAATGGAGATGAGGTTGAGTCACAGGAAAGTGACGAGGAAAAACCGAAGGAGGAGACTGACAATGAAGAAGCAATGGAAAATGACGATAAGGATGAGTCAGAGAAAGGTAGTGCAGAGAAGGAAACTAACGAGGAACAAACAACGGAAGATGACGATGGGGACGAGTCAGAGAAAGATAGTGCAGAGAGAAAAATGACGAAGAACAAACAACAGAAGATGACGATGGGGACAAGTTAGAGAAAGATGGTGTAGAGGAGGTGGAAGTGACGGATGAGCAAGAATTTGCTGCTCGAAACACAAACAATGTCCAAGCCGGGGAAAATGAGGTAATTCAATTTTTTTGTTCCACTCGAATTTGTCGAAGCTGGGGTAAATGAAACACAAATAATGTCGAATTTGCTGCTCGAAATACAAATATAGCTCGAGGACTCTGTATTGAATTTCTATTTCTGTTTTTCTTCTCCATTTGTATTTTACATTTGAAGTTAATAATTAATATATATATATATATATATATATATATGTGTGTGTGTGTGTGTGTGTTGTGTGTCACACCGCCTTTTTTACCTCACTAACCCTCTTAAAATTAATAAAAAGATTTTGTGAAGCTCAAAAGGGTTTTCAGTTAGAAAGTGACAAAATTTGTGTTTCGAAGGAATTTTTAGAGTCGCCACCCGACATTTTTTCGGTGTGCCAGGTTACCACTTTTTTTAAATAATAATCTCACTTCAAAACACATTTGACTCTTAAACCAGTATGCACCAGAATTCTAGATAAGGGGGTTTATTTGACTCGAGGAGAAGGTGTTAGGCACTCCCCAAGTCCCGTGAAAATCACGGTTGCGTACATGATTTAGTTGGCTTTAAAGAAATATTCAAATTAAGGTAAAAAACACACAAAAATATACAATAAACATAGAAAAGGTTCGAGGTTGTAACGACCTAACTGGTCGTTTCGAACAATTGCGTCCCGTTCGGCAGTTTGAGGTCACGAGCAGCTTCATATTATGTGTATCGACTTGCGTGCATGGTTGGATTCTGTTTTCGGATGAATCTGAGTTGCATTGGAAGAAGGAATCTAGTTTTGGAAGCTTAAGCACTGAGAGTTTGACCGGAATTTGACTTTTGAGTAAGCGGCCCCGGAATGAGTTTTGGATGATGTCAGTAGCTTCGTATGGTGATTTTGGACTTAGGAACGCGTTCGAATTTTGATTTGGAGGCCCGTAGGGTAATTTGAGGCATTTCGGCGAAAGTTGGAAAAGTTGAAGTTTGGAAAATGGAGAGGTTTGACCCATAGTTGACTTTTGTATCATCGAGGTCGGAATGCAATTCCGAAAGTGGGAACAGCTCCGCTATGTAATTTGGGACTTGCCTGCAAAATTTGGTGTCGTTTGGATTTGATTTGATATGGTTCGGACGCTTGGTTGCAATTCTAGAAGTTCTTGAAGTTCATAGTGATTTTCATGCGTTTTGGCATCCGATTCGTGGTTCTAGAGATTATTTTGGTGTTCCGATCGCACAAGCAAGTTTGTGTCATGTATTCAGACTTGTGCGGGTGTTTGGTTTGGAGCCTCGAGGGCTCGGGTGAGATTCGTACGCGTTTCGGAATGTTAAAAGAGGTTCAGGTGTGCTGGTATTTCAGTTCTCGCATTTGCGACGCTGGGCTGGGGCAGGGGAGTTCGCAATTGCGAACAACTTCATCGCATTTGCGATCTGCAGCTCCGCATTTGCGATAAAATTGTCGCTTTTGCGAACATCACAGAGCTCGCATTTGCGAGACTTGAGTCACATTTGCGACCTGATCAGAGTTGGCCAGCCTTCGCTTGCGATACTTATGTCGCATTTGCGAGATCGCATTTGCGATCCTGATGTCGCAAATGCGACATCTGAGGCTGGTATTAAGGTTCCTATTTTGGGACTTACATTTTTCCATATTTTGAACCCTAGGTCCGAGAGTAGGCGATTTTGAGAGAAGATTTTCATACCAAATCTTTGGTTAAGTATCTCTAATCAATTTCCAACTATAATTTGTGATTATATCTTAGAGTTAACATTAAATTCATGGGAATCTAAGGGAAATTTGGGGGAAATTGGGAAATCTTTCAAAAATGTAAAATGATGATTTGAAGGACCAAATGGTATCGGAATTTGATAAATTTTGTATGGGTGAAGTCGTATCGGAAAGGGTATTCGGTTTTTGTAAATTTTGTCGGGTTCCGAGGTGCGAGCCTGGGGAGTTGACTTTTGTTGACTTTTTGCAAATTGTGTAAGAATCATAGTTTTGTTAATTGAAATTGTTTTCTCTTGCATTGTTTGATGTATTCAAGTCGTTTTTGGCTAGATTTAGCCGAGCGCTGGTGAATTGGTAAAGGAAAAGCTAAATTGAGTATTGAATTGGCTTGATTGAGGTAAGTATCTTGCCTAAACTTGTGTGGGGGACTCCACCTTAGGATTGAGTCTTCTATGCTATTTGTAGTCCGTGCACTCGAGGTGACGAGTGTGTGCTCGGACTTATTTGTGAAAATTTTGCCTTTAGGTTTCTTAGTTCCTTATGTTCATTAAGTGGGAAGTTTTCCGATATGATTGTGTTTCCTAGTTGCTTGTTTTACATCTATATGCTCCATACAATGTTGTTAACTTTCCTCTAATTCTTACTTGTTACTTGGCCCTTAAAGCCTTAATTGGAGTAATTGTCCTCCTTATTGTTTTGTTATTCTTAATTGTGAAATTCCTCTATGACCTCGTGCCAATATGCTATGTGTCCAAATTGTTGTGGTTGCCGGTGTAATTATCACGTGCCTTATATGTCTTCGTGTTTTTGTGAAGGTTTTTGTGCTTCTTGGTTTTTCCGTAATTCTCTTGTTGCCGTGTACTCATACTCTTGGCGGTAGAAATCCTTGTGATTGTATTGTTGAATTGTTGTTGTTGTTGATTTTAAATTATGTCTGGTTGTTGATATGTTGAGGAGGAATAAGGGAGAATTGATGTTGTCTGGTGGGATCGGGTTGCACGCCGCAACAAGGAGTAATAAGGGTGGACAGGTGGGATCGGGTTGTACACCACAACAGGAGGAATAAGGGTGATATATATATTTAGGAGTAATAAGGGAGGATTGGTGGGATCGGGTTGCACGCCGCACCAAGGAGTAATTAGGGTGAATGATCATGTTGTTACTAATATATATATATATATATATATATATATATATATATATATATATATATATATATATATATATATATATATATATACTATTTACTCTCATTGTAATCGTTAAGGAGGAATAGGGAGGATTGATGGGATCGAGTTGCACGCCGCAACAAATATATATTATTTACTTTTATTGTAATTGTTATGGAGGAATAAGGGAGGATTGGTGGGATCGGGATGCGCGCCATCAATAGATATATGTGCTTATGTATTCCTCTTGACTGTACAAGTTATTCAGTGGTTTACTGTAACGACCCAGCCCGTCGTTTTTAGAATTTATGCCCCGATCCCCTATTTACTATTTTTCCCATATTTATTTCTGCTATTTTGAATTGTCGGGATGTTCGGTTTGGAATTTCGGAGAGTTTTGGGACACTTAGTCCCTAAATGAGAGCTTAAGTCTTGGAAATTGACCATAGCTGGAACAGTGTGAAGATGGCCTCGGAATGGAAATTCGATGATTCAGTTAGCTCCGTTGGGTGATTTCGGGCTTAGGGGCGTGTTCGGATTGTGTTTTGGAGGTCCGTAGCTAATTTAGGCTTGAAATGCCGAAAGATGAATTTTTGAAGTTTCCGGTTCGATAGTGAGATTTTGATCCGAGGGTCGGAATGGAATTCCGAAAGTTGGAGTAGCTCCGTAGTATTGAATGTGACGTGTGTGCAAAATTTCAGGTCATTCGGACGAGGTTTGATAGACTTTTTTATCGAAAGCGTATTTTGAGAAATTTGGAGTTCTTAGGCTTGAATCCATGGTTAACTTGAGGTTTCGATGTTGTTTTAGGTGCTCTAAGAATTGGTACAAGTTTGGACAGTAGTATTAGACTTATTGGTGCCTTTGGTTGAGGTCCCGGAGGCGTCGGGATGATTTCGGATGGTTGACGGGGAGTTTGAGGAATGTTTGCAGCTGCTGAAATTTTGCTGCTTCTGGTATTTCCGCACCTGCGGTTTGGGGACAGCAGGTGCGACGCCGCACACGCGGAAGAGGAGCCACAGAAGCGGGTTGGTGAGGAATGTTGAGCGCAGGTGTGATTTTGGTCCGTTAAGTGAAGAACCGCAGAAGCGGTTATGTGGCCGCATATGCGGTACCGCAAAAGCGGTTATTGTTCCGCAAATGCGAAAAATGCCTGGGCAGAAATATAAATTGTGTCCTTCGCGAATTTTGAGCTATTTCACCATTTTTATCTCGGCTTGGGAGCTTTTTGGACGATTTGAAAGCGGGACTTCAAGGGAACTTCGTTGAGGTAAGGAATTTGGACTTAAAACTCGTTCCTATGCTATTATTTCACGGATTAGAGCTAGAAATTATGGAAATTTAGGGTGAAAATTTGGGGAAACTAGGGCTTAGTATTGGAGATCTTTGATTGAGGATTTGATGGACCATTTGAGGTCCGATCTTGGAAATTTTGGTATGCATGAACTCGTGAGAGTGTGAGGATTCTGGAAATATAAATTTCACCTTATTCCGAGACGTGGGCCCGAGGGGCGTTTTGGTCATTTTACCTAATTTCGCGTATTAGCTTAGAATTTCTTTGTAGAATCAGTTACTTGAAGTGTTATTTATATTATGCAATTGAATTGAATAGATTTTGGCCATTTGGAGTCGAGTACTCGTGGCAAGAACGTGGTATCGGGTTGATTATTAAGCCGGTTCGAGGTAAGTGGCTTGTCTAACCTTGTGTGGGGGACATTTCCCCTTAGGATTGATATTGTGACAATTAAAATGCCTTGTACGTGAGGTGACGAGTGCATACTTGTGCTAATTGTTGGAACTCCGATTTTTCATTAAAAATAGCCTTAAATTGTGTTCTTCCTTTTTCTTGCTTACACTATTTGGGAATTTAGCCTGCTGTTAGTCTAGAGAAGTATGTCTAATTGACTAAATTGCTCTATTTGCCTTAACTGCCTTATTTGTATTACGTGAAGCATGCTAGGTTAGAATTATCTATTTTGCCATGGTATGAAGTTGAGCTTAATTTGAGCAATTCCTTTTTTTTTCTATTGTTGTGCGTTTATTTTGGGGCTACGGGAGGGCATCCCGGGAGACCCCCGTACGTATTCATGATCGAGCTAAGGTGCGGGATACCGAGAGATCCCTGGCATATATCGAGGATACCAAGAGATCCTCGGGATACCAAGAGATCCCTGGCATATATTGAGGATACTAAGAGATCCTCGGGATACCAAGAGATCCCTGGCATATATTGAGGATACCAAGAGATCCCTGGAATATATTGAGGATACTAAGAGATCCTCGGGATACTGAGAGATCCCCGGTTATTATCCTTGTGTTTGTTTTACCTCTGTATCAGTTGTAGTTATCTTATATCCTGTGATATTTTTACTGTTGCACTTATTTATGCTGCTCTTATCTACACTGTCGAACTTTATATTATTATTTAATCTCAGTAGGGCCCTGACCTTCCTCGTCACTACCCGACCGAGGTTAGGCTTGGCACTTACTGAGTACCGTCGTGGTGTACTCATGCTATTCCTGCGCATGTTTTTCATGTGCAGATTCAGGTACCTCTACTCTGACTTACCATCCTTGAGGCGAGGCGATTCTACGGAGACTTCGAGGTATATCTACCGCGTCCGCAGACCGAGGAGTCTCTCTCCATTCTCTCTTATAGTGATTAGTCCTTCTGTCTTTACTGTTGATGTAGACTTTCCAGAGTTAGAGCATTTTCTTTTTTCTATATTTGTAGCTTGTGATTCATGGGTTTCCGGGTTTTGGGAACATGTATTAGTTTTTGAGAGATTAACGTTGTGTATGCCGGGCGGCACTCTTAAACGTTGTTTATTTACTCTATCTCTGTTTAACTCACTTTCTCTTCCGCATATTTGGTTTATTTTCCGCATTTTAGGCTTACCTAGTCGTAGAGACTAGGTGCCGTCACGATGGTTCACGGAGGGCGAACCGGGGTCGTGACATTTACATTTCATTTAGGTTTTGGTTATAGCTGAATACTGAGAAGACCCTGGTCCATTTGTTTAAAACTTTGATGAATTGTATTTCGGGTTTCACTGAGTTTTGAGGGTCGGGTTATTGGCATTGAGTTGTTGACTTGCCGTTGTTTCTTGAATTCTTTCTCTGAAACTATTATTCTGGTGAATTAGTTTTTAAAGTAAATTTACTACGTTGAGTCATTTCCTCCGGTCCTGCTAAGTTATTAGTAATACCGTGATTTAAGATAAAGTGATTAGTTCTACGTTGCTATAAATTACTTTTAAATTTGAACCCATCGTGTATATGTATACACCTTTCAATAATTCAAAATTTCTATAAATGTTATGGTCTATTTCAATTAGTTTCTCAATTAAATTTTCCTTAACCCGATGATGTTGAATCTTACTTAAAAGGGAATTTTTACTAAGTTTTAATTTTATTTAAAATCCTATATCAAATGTAATAGTTCATTCGATGTTGTATTTCATTTAAAAAGGGTATTTTCTTTATTTAAGTAATTTCTAAAAATGACTTCATATTTTCTTGTTGATTTTCTAATTAGTTTAGAAGTCGTAATCTACTTTATGTTATATAAATGAGACTCCTTGAACATCTTTATTGCATTGGTTATGGACCCTATGTACTGAGTGGCATGAGGATGATGTTGCGTAAAGCGAGATAGAGATATGTGGGCACAAGGTGCTATGTGTACTAAAGGTGTGGAACTTGATATTATGACATGAGATACCGAGGATTGAGATGGTCGGAATTGTGTATTAGAAATGATGTGATTGATTGAGTTGGCATCGCCTTCTTTGTTTGAACATATTCTTACTGTTTGTGTCCCAGTTATGTTGGTGTTAATTTACTTGATTATCGTTCATTACTATCTGGGTTTCCCTTTATTGTCTCTACTATTTGTAGTTGGATTTCTCCCTGCTATTGATATTATTTTGTTAATTTTATCTTGGTAGTTCATTATCATATCCTGTTCAATTTATTTGACTAGTAGGTGTCTTGACTATTCCTCGTCACTACCCCACCGAGGTTAGTCTTGATACTTACTGGGCACCGCCGTGGTATGCTCATACTACGCTTTTGTACATTTTTTTTATACAGGTCCAGGTATTTGATCGGTAGTAGTTGCGCGAATCATCGCGGTGGAGACCCAAGGTAAACCTACCGCTGCATTCGCAGGCCTCGGAGTCCCCTTCATTTGTACTTATTTCCATTTGTTCCTTTTGTTCTGGGATAGTGACGTATTTATTTTGTATAAGTACTCTTAGAAAAGGCTTATGACTTGTACTACCGGTCTTGGGAGTTGTAGTTTAGAGTTTTCTAATTTGAAGTTAGTGAATATTAAGGTTATTTCTGAAAATCTTAGGTTTACCTAGTTTAGAAAATAGGTGCCATCACGACTCTTGCGGAGGGATTTTGGATCGAGACAAGTTGGTATCAGAGCTCTAGGTTCATAGGTGCTACGAATCATAAGCAGGTTTAGTAGAGTCTTGCGGATCATTACGAAGACGTCTGTACTTATCTTCGGCAGGCTACAGAACTATTAGGAAATTCCACTTCTTTCATTCCTTATTGTGCGATATTGATTCAACTCGAAGTATATAACTTATGTTCCTTTACATCCACTCATGTATGATATTACGCTCTTAGTGTCCGCTATGCGCCAATAGTTCGTGATGCTACAGACAGGCTACGAGGGAGTCAGGGAATGCTCAGACATTGTCTCAACGTGTTGTCCAGAATGAAGATACAGAGGTATTGAGAGACTATTCAGTTGCTCATATAGAGGCGCAGCGGTTCCCAGCATCTGGTTGATGAGTGAGAGCTTGAGAAAAAGGTTTAATGGGTTGGCTAGTCGTCGAGTTTGTGGCAAGGTCACGAGGTGGGTGTTGACTGGGGACGATTGGTGGTATTGGAGTACCTTGTGATTTGTGTTGTACGAGCTGTGAAGGTTAGTTTTGCGGATTATCAGATGATATTATCTATGGGTTCGCGCTAAGTGGAGGAGCCCACTAGCGGCGTTCAGATTACAAAGTCAGATTTTAAGTCAATTTGGCCTGAGGTATGGGTATATGTGCTATTGGTAGGTTCCCGAGTTTTGTGTATGGCTAAGGTATGAGATGTTGGGGCTTACAGTGTTTCTACGTCATTAATGAATTTACATTCCAGCATCAAGGGGAATCGGAGGAACAACTTCAGATTCACAAAAGGTCTATTCAGCGTGGGTATCGTGGTTGCGGCAGGACGGGGTGCTTGAGAGGGAATGCAGTGGATTAGGAGTTTCTGGGCTATGCGGTTCGTGTTAGGGTCATATGTACTTGGGACTTTGATTGGGATTATTGCATGTCTTCTATCCGAAGAAATGGGTCAGCTCTGTGGTGTTGGGTCAGCAAGGCAATGGAAATAATTGGTCATTTTGAATGGGGATTCTCTACCGGCATTTATTGCAGTACTCTTAGATTGGACGGGTTGTGTGATTCAGTTGAGTTGGGTAGATGCGGTCCTAATGGCTTAGTTGTGTGCGGGCAAATTCGGAGGATTCTCGATAATTTGGCAATGGTTTGAGTCGGTTGGCTACTATGGGCATAAGGAATATGTTGTACATTGTGGTTTTTCTCCTGAATAGGTATCAGAAAATTAATAGGGTGTTGCCATTGTTGGATATAACAGGTGAAGAGTGTGCATTTCTGGAAAGGAACATGAGTTTTGGGTTGCAGCTGCGTGGCTAGTGGCATGGTGATTACTGGCTTTGAGGCTTTCGAGGTTCATGTTTTGTTACGCGGCCGGAAATTCTATATGGGTGCTTAGACAGGATGAGGGGTGTGAGTGATGTATCAGCCATTTGATTTGCGCAATTGAGTTCGGGTATGGAAATTTTAGTATTCCTGAGGTTTTGGGGCTAGATGTCCCCATATGTGGACTATTTCCTGTTAGTGGATTGTGAAGAAATGTTGAGAACGGGGTAACTAATAGCATGTATTATCGATAGGTTTTTGTGAATTTTTGAAGAATATTTATCTATTTGTAAATGATCGAGATCTGGGGTGGGGGCTATTTGAAAGCCCAATGAGAATATGTATTTCTTAACAGGTCAAGTTAGTGTGCTCCTGTGAAATTATCATTATGGTTATGTTATCAGGCAGAACGGATATTGTTTGTGCCCCTAGCCTATGTTATGTTCTACTCTTTTATGTTGTGTTAGGCGGTGAGGTTATGAATATTCCCCCCCCCCCCCCTCCCCCCGCATGTTGTAATTCTGTTCAGGCCTAATGGCGATGCGGCGAGATAACCCTCGTGATGTTGATTTGCTCATTGCACCTTAGATATGCTTGCTTCTCTCATGCTTTATTACTTTTATTCATTGTTCCCTCGGTTTTACTTGTGCGCCCTGCTGTGCTCAGTATTCATATGATCAGTGAACCCGAGCATTTTGGCTTGATGAGTGTTTGGGAGCGGGATGCGCGCCGCAACTGATGTTATGAGTGATACCCTTTCCTTGTGTTTATTTGGTGTTCTATTTTCCCTCTGTGGGACGATTTGATGAAAACTATGCTTTTGTTGTTGCACATGTTATACTTGTTAGATAATTCTTCTACTTTGCTTTCCTTTATTTTTGTTGCGTAATTGAGTTATTGCTGGTTTGGTGTACGAGGTGTGTAGTGTGAGAATCCGTGTGGTTTCGCGATGTGTTGTTAGTTGGGCTGCTGGTATTGGCTGAGATGTGGTTCTTAGACCTGAGATTAGTACTATGGTATTGGGTTGAGGAGTGTTTGGAAGTATGAGGGTGTTTCTGCTAAGATTTGGGCAATGACCCTTGGTGGGGGAGAGGGCTCCATGACTTTTTGACTTCATGGGCGGCTATGAGTTTCCGCATGTTTCCTTATCATGGGCAGTGTTGTGAGGGTCCGGAACAAGGTTACATTCAATGAGAAGTGTATTGCCGGCATCCAGGATGTTAGTTGAGCAGCTATGGTGGTCAGAGGGAATTGTTTCGGGCATTTGAGCGGTGTGAAATAGCATGTGATTATATTCTGGATTGGAATGTTTGGTCTCGATTCAGCTTGTTCAGGTTCATGCAGTGTGATGATGTGAGATTCGGTTCCTATGATGAATTTCAGGTGTTGAGGTTTGGGTTCTGTCCTAAGCTTATGGATTAAGGATGAGATGAGACCTTCAGTTAAGTTGCACTATCAGTCCTACCTAGGTTTGGGTGATGGGGAATCATCCCCGGGTGTATGTATGGTGAGCTCATGCAGTGGTTCGATGGCTTTGGAACGACTCCGGGCACGTTCGAGGACGAACGTATGTTTAAGTGGAGAAGGATGTAACGACCTGACTGGTCGTTTCGAACAGTTGCGTCTGGTTCGGCAGTTTGAGGTCATGAGCGGCTTCATATTATGTGTATCGACTTGCGTGCATGGTTGGATTCTGTTTCCGGATGAATTGGAGTCGAATTGGAAGAAGGAATCTAGTTTTGGAAGCTTAAGCGGTGAGAGTTTGACTGGAATTTGACTTTTCAGTAAACGGCCCCGGAATGAGTTTTGGATGATGTCAGTAGATTCGTATGGTGATTTTGGACTTAGGCACGCGTTCGGATTTGGATTTGGAGGCCCGTAGGGTAATTTGAGGCATTTCGGCGAAAGTTAAAAAAGTTGAAGTTTGGAAAATGGAGAGGTTTGACCCATAGTTGACTTTTGTGTGATCGAGGTTGAAATGCGATTCCAAGAGTGGGAATAGCTTCGTTATGTCATTTGCGACTTGCCTGCAAAATTTGGTGTCGTTTGGAGTTGATTTGATATGGTTCGGACGCTTGGTTGCAATTCTAGAAGTTCTTGAAGTTAACAGTTATTTTCATGCGTTTTGGCATCTGATTCGTGGTTCTAGAGGTTATTTTGGTGTTCCGATCGCGCAAGCGATGTATTCAGACTTGTGCGGGTGTTTGGTTTGGAGCCTCGAGGGCTCGGGTGAGATTCGTACGCATTTCGGAATGTTAGAAGAGGTTCAGCTGTGCTCGTGTTTCAGTTCTCGCATTTGCGACGCTGGGCTGGGGCAGGGGAGTTCGCAGTTGCGAACAACTTCATCGCATTTGCGATCTGCAGCTCCGCATTTGCGATAAAACTGTCGCTTTTGCGAACATCACAGAGCTCGCATTCGCGAGACTTGAGTCGCATTTGCGACCTGATCAGAGTTGACAACCTTCGCATTTGCGATACTTATGTCGCATTTGCGATCCTGATGTCGCAAATGCGACATCTGAGGCTGGTATTAAGGTTCCCATTTCGGGACTTAGCTTCATTTTTTTTGAACCCTAGGTCCGAGAGTAGGCGATTTTGAGAGAAGATTTTCATACCAAATCATTGGGTAAGTGTCTCTAATCAATTTCAAACTATATTTTATGATTATATCTTAGATTTAACATCAAATTCATGGGAATCTATGGGGGAAATTGTGAAATCTTTCAAAAATATAAAATGATGATTTGAAGGACCAAATGGTATCGGAATTTGATAAATTTGTATGGGTGAACTCGTATCGGAATGGGTATTCGGTTTTTGTAGATTTTGTCGGGTTCCTAGGTGCTGGCCCGGGGAGTTGACTTTTGTTGACTTTTTGCAAATTGTGTAAGGATCATAGTTTTGTTAATTCAAATTGTTTTCTCTTGCATTATTTGATATGTTCAAGTCGCTTTAGCTAGATTGAGCCGAGCGTTGGTGAATTGGTAAAAGAAAAGCTAAATTGAGTATTTAATTGGCCGGATTGAGGTAAGTATCTTGCCAAACCTTGTGTGGGGGACTCCCCCTTAGGATTGAGTCTTTTATGCTATTTGTAGTCTGTGCACGCGAGGTGACGAGTGTGTGCTCGGACTTATTTGTGGAAAATTTGTCTTTAGGGTTCTAAGGTCCATATGTTCATTAAGTGGGAAGTTTTCCGATATGATTGTGTTTCCTAATTGCTTGTTTTACCTCTATATGTTCCATATGTTGTTAACTTTCCTCTAATTCTTACTTGTTACTTGGCCCTTAATTGGAGTAATTGTCCTCCTTATTGTTTTGTTATTCTTAATAGTGAAATTCCTCTATGACCCCGTGTCTATATGCTATGTGTCCAAATTGTTGTGGTTGCCGGTGTAATTATCACGTGCCTTATATATCTTGTTATTTTTGTAAAGGTTGTTGTGCTTCTTGGTTTTTCCGTGATTCTCTTGTTGCCGTGTACTCATACTCTTGGTGCTAGAAATCCTTGTGATTGGATTGTTGAATTGTTGTTGTTGTTGATTTTAAATTATGTCTGGTTGTTGATATGTTGAGGAGGAATAAGGGAGAATTGATGTTGTCTGGTGGGATCGGGTTGCACGCCGCAACAGGAGTAATAAGGGTGGACAGGTGGGATTGGGTTGCACGCCGCAATAGGAGAAATAAGGGTGATATATTGAGGAGCAATAAGGGTGGACTGGTGGGATCGGGTGGCGCGCCGCAACATATATATATTATTTACTTTTATTGTAATTGTTACAGAGGAATAAGGGAGGATTGGTGGGATCGGGTTGTGCGCCGCAATATATATATATATATATATATATATATATATATATATATATATATATACACTATTTACTCTCATTATAATCATTAAGGAGGAATAAGGGAGGATTGGTGGGATCGAGTTGCACGCCGCAACCAATATATATTATTTACTTTCATTGTAATTGTTATGGAGGAATAAGGGAGGATTGGTGGGATCGAGATGCGCGCCGCATCAATAGATATATGTGCTTATGTATTTCTCTTGACTGTACAAGCTATTCGGTGATTTTACATTTCATTTAGGTTTTGGTTATAGCTGAATACTGAGAAGACCCTGGTCCATTTGTTTAAAACTTTGACGAATTGTATTTCGGGTTTCACTGAGTTTTGAGGGTCGGGTTATTGGCATTGAGTTGTTGACTTGCCGTTGTTCCTTGAATTCTTTCTCTGAAACTATTATTCTGGTGAATTAGTTTTTAAAGTAAATTTACTACGTTTAGTCATTTCCTCCGGTCCTGCTAAGTTATTAGTAATATCGTGATTCAAAATAAAGTGATTAGTACTACGTTCCTATAAATTACTTTTAAGTTTGAACCCACCGTGTATATGTATACACCTTTCAATAATTCAAAATTTCTATAATTGTTATGGTCCATTTCAATTAGTTTCTCAATTAAATTTTCCTTGACCCGATGATGTTGAATCTTACTTAAAAGGGAATTTCTACTAAGTTTTAAATTTATTTAAAATCCTATATTAAATGTAATAGTTCATTCAATGTTAAATTTTACTTAAAAAGTGTATTTTCTTTATTCAAATGATTTCTAAAAATAACTTCATCTTTTCTTGTTGATTTCCTAATTGGTTTAGAAGTCGTAATTTACTTTATGTTATATAAATGAGACTCCTTGAACATCTTTATTGCATTGGTTACAGACCCTATGTACTGAGTGGCATGAGGATGATGTTGCGTAAAGCGAGATAGAGATATGTGGGCACAAGGTGCCATGTGTACTAAAGGTGTGGAACTTGATATTATGACATGAGATACCGAGGATTGAGATGGTTGGAATTGTGTATTAAAATGATGTGATTGATTGAGTTGGCATCGCCTTCTTTGTTTGAACATATTCTTACTGTCTGTGTCCCAGTTATGTTGGTGTTAATTTACTTGATTATCGTTCAACACTATCCGGGTTTCCCTTTATTGTCTCTACTATTTGTAGTTGGATTTCTCCCTGCTATTGATATTATTTTGTTAATTTATCTTGGTAGTTCATTATCATATCCTGTTCAATTTATTTGACTAGTAGGTGTCTTGACTGTTCCTCGGCACTAGCCCACCGAGGTTAGTCTTGATACTTACTGGGCACCGCCGTGGTATGCTCGTACTACGCTTCTGTACATTTTTCTGTACAGGTCCAGGTATTTGATCGGTAGTAGTTGCGCCGATCGTCGCGATGGAGACTTAAGGTAAACCTGCCGCTGCGTTCGCAGGCGTTGGAGTCCCCTTCATTTGTACTTATTTCCATTTGTTCCTTTTGTTCTGGGACAGTGACGTATTTATTTTGTATAACTATTCTTAGAAAAGGCTTATGACTTGTACTACCGGTGTGATGACCCAACCCGTCGTCACGTGTGTTACCGCCCCGTTTCCCCCATTTTCTGCTGATTTATGCTTCATCATCAGTGTTGGGTGTGAACGAGTTGATTTGGGTTGATTTTAGTAGAAAATGAGACACTTAGTCTCTTTAAGGAAGGTTTGTTTTAAAAAAGTCAACCGGACGTTGACTTATGTGTTAGAGGGCTCGGATATGAATTCCGATGATTCGGTTAGCTTCGGAGCATGATTTGTGACTTAGGAGTGTGATCGGAAGTAATTTTGGAGGTCCCGTGTAGAATTAGGCTTGAATTGGCGAGGTTAGTATTTTGGCGAATTCCGGTTGATAGGTGAGAATTTGATCCGAGGGTCGAAATGGAATTCCGAGAGTTGCAGTAGCTTCGTTAGGTGATTTGGGATGTGTGTGCAAAATTTCAGTTGATTCGGAGGTGTTTTGGTCGGGTTTTTTAATGCAAGTTTCGGAAGATTTGGATGAACTTAGGCTTGAATTTGATGTAATTTGATGGTTTAGGTGTTATTTGTGGTGTTTTGATGATTCGAGCAAGTTTGAATAAGGTGTTGGATCATGTTTGTGTTTTTGGTTGAGGTCCCGGGGGCCTCGGGGTGTTTTCAGGTGGCTAACGGGGAGTTTTGGACTTGTAATGTTGCAGAACCTGTGCTGCTTCTGGTATTTTCGCTTCTGCGGAAAGGGGACCGCAGAAGCGGTACCGCGGAAGTGAGTTATGAGCCACAGAAGCGGTAGGTATCGCAGGTGCGGAGTGGCTGACCGCATCTGCAGAGTCGCAGATGCGGAATTTTGGAAGACTAAGGGAAACCGCATCTGCGTAAATGGAATCGCAGATGCGGACCGCAGAAGCGGTCTTGTCACCGCAGAAGCGGTTTGTTCCGCAGAAGCGACACTAAACCGCAAAAGCGGAAGTCCCAGATGCGGCTAAGGAGCCGCAGATGCGGAAATAACTGGTCAGTAAAGTTTTATTTCTCCTTCGCGAAATTTCAAAGGGTTTCATAATTTTCACTTCGGACTTGGAGAATGTGGGCGAGTTGGAAGGGAGAAATCAAGGAACTTCATTGAGGTAAGGATTTCTGAGTCTAAAACACGATTTTATGGTACAAATACATGAATTAAGACTGAAAAATTAAGGAATCAAGGGTTAAAATGGTGATTAGGGCTTGAAACCTAAGAGAGATAAAATGGGGATTTGAGGGGTCATTTGGACTTCGATTTTGGTGTTCTTTATATGTATAGACTTGTGGCGAGATAAGGAATCCGTTGATGGTAAATTTTCTGATTTTCGAGAAGTGGGCCCGGGACTCGGGTTGTTGCTAATTTCGAGATTTTAGCTATTTTTCGATTTGTTTTCGATTGGGTATTGTCCCATTAGCATATTGTGATGTATTCGTTGTGGTTTTGATCAGATTCGGTACACGAGGAGGTCAATTCAAAAGGCAAGGGCATAGCGAGCTAGGACTTTGGCCGGCTTGAGGTGTGTAATAGATGTAAATGCTGTTCTGAGGGTTTGAAATCCCGTGTTTGCACATCGTAGTGCTATTTTGAGGTGACTTGCACGCCGAGTAGCGAGCGTGGGGTAGAGCACCATTGGGGATTGTGACTTGGTCCGTCCCGGTAGATGAATATACTGCGTATTTGACTGAAATTCATTTATTATTATTTTAAGTGAGCTGATTGCTATATTTGGGCTTCGTGCCAATTGATTAAATCCTTCAGGGATTGTTGTTACTGGTTTCTTACCATTTCTACATATCATTGAACTTAGTCCTAGAATTTAATACTGTTTTGCAAACTCAGCCACTTTTCTCAAACTAGAAACTTAATTAATATTTTTAAATGAAGTTTGGGCTGAATATTTCTATATTAATGTGCCCGATAGGCTTATGTGATTTTGGACTGAGTATGGGATCGGGCTGCGCGCCGCAGCGGTATGATACTGATATTGATATGAGGCCGAGAGCCTAGTTGATGCCACGAGATGGTTTATTATTGTGCTTGGGCCGTAAGGGGCCCCTTCCGGAGTCTGCACATCCCCAGTGAGCGCCGTCGACGATAAATAAATGGAGCGGGTTGCACGCCGCAGCGAGTACTGGAGAGTACCGATCTATGTGTTGCATTGCATATTATTAATTGTCATTTATTTACTTATCTGCTCTGATATTTCTGTTATTGTTTTCACTGTTTTACTGGATTTCATACTGCTGGGTTCAAGTTGCTGTATTTATAGAATTACTTTGTGCCTATTCAGGATTTCTTATTCTCAGTCTTTATTTACGTTTATTACTCACTGAGTTGGAAGTACTCACTTTACTCCCTGCACCTCGTGTGCAGATTCAGGTGCACCCACGGAGGCTGAGTGAGACTTTCTCTGTCGAGCATCATATCCGGGAGAATCAAGGTAGCTGCATGATGTCCGCAGTCCTGATCTTCTCCTCTGTCCTATTTATTTTATTCCGCATTTCCTCAGACTATTATGTAGTAGGTTGACACTCGTATATTAGAGGTTCAAACTTGTGACACCGGATTCTTCGGGCTGTGTAGTAGTATTTTTACTTGGGTTTTTCGCATGTTCGAACTTTAATTCAGATATTCAGTATTATGACTTATTAAGTTAACTGTGTTAAATAAATTCATGAGTTGTATAAATGTTAAGGTTATTGGATTGGTCGGGCTTGCCTAGCAATGTATTGGGCGCCATCACGACCGGGGTTGGGGTCGTGACAACCGGTCTTGGGAATTGTAATCGTTCAGAGTTTTCTAATTTGAAGTTAGTGAATATCAAGGTTATTTCTGAAAATGTTAGGCTTACCTAGTTTAGAAACTAGGTTCCATCACGACTCTTTCGGAGGGATTTTGGGTCGTGACAGAGGTTGTCCCCACCTAATAAAAATAAAAATAAAAGTGAAAGTACTAAAAGTCTAAACTACGCCAGGCCAATGTTCCATCGATGATGCCTCGGGCTTCGTTTACATTCACTTCGGGGCATACCCCGGATAAAAAAATGTACAAAAACCACTGGGTATTCCCCTGAATATAAACTAAAGGGAACGACCTCTTACCTCGAATAAAAATGAAGTAATAAAAAAACCTAAGGTTTGCCTACCCAAGTATGGTCGGCCTAAATATGTTACTAGCGATTTATATGTAAATAGAACAATTTTGAAAGCAGCGAGAAAGCATCAGGAGACTATCAATTGTTTCTTGCCTTTCAATTAATTTTGTTGATTTCTGGCGATTCATCATTATACCCCAACAGCCTACTAAATCTCTTGATAACAAATAATTTGCATTCTTATTTTAGTTACCCACTTAATGATTCAAAGTATGCGTCCAAATTTATCATGGAATTGAGGTGAGGTACTGATTAAGCAAACTAAATTGACTAAACAAAGGACAGAATAGCCACAAATAATCAACACGACCTGTCAACTAGCATAATGAGATAAAATAAAATGGGTATAAGAAATGGACCTTAATATAGCTGAAAATTAATTGTTTCACCGCTTTGAACTCAAAAATGTGACGAATCGTGAACCTCCCCGGAAACCTCAGACTACGACCTTCAACGAATTCTGAACTCACCGGAAAATATAGCGAAAACAGTGGCAAAGCACAGAGCCACCAGAAAAGAAGTAAGGTCACCGGTGAGGGACGTGACTCCGGCCAAAACATCGAATCTCCAACGTGTTTTTTTGAAATTGTGCGTATGAATGAATAATCCTCAGCGTTATACAGTGTATATAAACTCCGTTCTACAGTTAAAATCTCAGCCGGAAATAGAAGAGTAAGAGGCAAAACAGTGTTTGGATTTTTGGACCACAATCAAGTTCCCGTCGTTCTTCGCTCCTCTTTACTGCATCTCCTTTCTTTTTACGGCGGCTGAATTTTCAAGTTAATTTTTAGGAGATTAAAGGTTGCTGCTTCTTTAAGGTTTAATTATACACAGCATATTCTCCATTGTGCTTCCATTAAGAAAAAGGGTTAGCAAAAGGAAGCAGTAGTGATCTCAAGAGAATAAAAAGGAATTGAGTGAGAGGAGGAGCTTTTTTAGAGGGACGGCTGATTGGAGTTCCTCTTCTAGGGTTCAGGGGTTAGTGAAGGTGAAGGGAGGAATTAGGGTTCTAGGTCTCTTTTTAGGTAAGTGGGGGTATGGGCTAAGGGCTTAATTTCGAAAATGGGCCAAAAAATGAAATATTTTAGCCCAAATTTGATTCTTTCTCATTGAACAAGACTAAAAATACTATCCATATATACTAATTAATCCTACTTAAGTGGAAATAACTATCAAAATAAAACTAACCGTTAAAACAAATCTATTTTTGGCATTTTTCAAATATTATACTAAAAAAACAAAAATGGGATTAGATTAAAATCATCGCAAAATTCAAATAATATTACTACCAAAAATACTGATATTCTTGAAAATAAAGTGAAAATATTTTGTAATTTTTATTTTTGTGATAAAATAAAGTAAAAGAGTCAAAACTAAAATAGCGATATTAGACCTAAACTAAATATTTGAACACTAACATGTGTAAAATCTCGGGAGGGTCAAAAATTACATGAATATATATATATCGTATGTTTATTCCAATATCTCTTGTGTTTAAAGTTAATGATCTCTTATATTTTGTTGTAAGATCTCTTATATAACTAGTTTAAAGTTTATATATGATCTCTTATGTTTATTCTTATATCTCTTGTGTTTAAAGTTAATGATATCTTATGTTTTGTTGCAAGATCTCTTAAATAACTAGTTTAGATCTCTTATATTTTGCTGTAAGATCTCTTATATAAGTAGTTTAAAGTTTATATATAATCTCTTATATTTATTCTAATATCTCTTGTGTTTAAGTAAATGATCTCTTATGTTTTGCTGTAAGATCTCTTATATAACTAGTTTAAAGTTTTTGTTAATTTACTGTACTAGTTAAAAGTGTTGTAAAATCTCTTATATAACTAGTTTAAAGTTTATATATGATATCTTATGTTTATTCTAATATCTCTTGTGTTTAAAGTTACTCATCTCTTATGTTTTGCCGTAAGATCTCTTATATAACTAGTTTAATGTTTTATCTAACTAACTAGTTAAAACTTTTTGCAAGTATGCAATTGAATATGTAGGAAAACTTGCATGATGATCCATCTGCACCTATGAAGTTGAGATACAATCTTAAAACAGTTCAAGACGAAACTGGTTATTTTCCGGGTAGAGTGACAGTTAGGTGTAGGATGGGTTATGCTATAGAGAGTTTGAAAGTTTATATTATTTGGACAGAGCACAATGAAGTACTTCCTTTTTTACGTAAAGCCTGTCTAGATCAATTTTTTGACATAAATGTTGATTGCTGGAAGAATTGCTTTCACGGACTCTTGTGCCATTATTTGTTGCTAAGGGAAATTAAGACAAAGAAAGAAAATGAAATGCGATTTTCGATTTGCAATAAACCTATTCACTTTGGGATGAAGGAATTTTGCCTTGTTACTGGATTAAATTGTGGCCTTTTACCAAGTGAGAGCCAGTCAATGCAAGTATACCAAGATGGTTTGAATTTTGTAAAAAAAGTTAAAAAATATTGTTCTTCATTAGAGGGGTTAGAGGGGGGAAATGATAAGGATAGTTTGGTTGGTGAATATATTTTACAGGTTATAAGATCTAGAACAAAGACATTCACTGCAGCAAAGAAACAAGGTGTTGTTGTCTTATACATTATCCACTCAGTCTTATTAGCTGCAGACAATGTTAAGCAAGTGTCAGAGGACTACCGAGCATGGGTGGCCAATCCAACATTCTTTGTATCATATCCTTGGGGTTGAGTGTGCTTTAAGCTCACACTTAAAAGTTTAAGGAAGGACCTTCATCATAAAACAACGGAGTGGAAGAAAAAGGTAGAAACAAGTATTTCAAAAAGAAGAACCCACAACCTTACACTATTGGAGGTTTTGCTGCTGATTTTCTTGTATGTTTCATTGTTAATTAATCGTTATTATTTTCTTATAACATCTTATAATTTAATAGCAATATACATATGTTTCCCTTTATATGTATGGGCTTGTGAAGCGATAGATGTGTTTGGATCTAATCTTGGAAAGAAGTCTTTGTCTTTGGATTTTGCAATACCCCGAATCGTTAAATGGCATTCGGAAAAAACTCCACAGCACTTGAGTTATGATTGGTACGATAAGTTGATAAGTAAAAATGAGGTATGGTTTTGTTACTGATAAAATATTACTTATATTAAATAAGTTAGCGGATATACAAAATAATTACTTATATTAATTTGTGGTATTGTATCACAGGTGCATTGCATTTTAATAATGAAGCCATCTAAGAAAGTATCTAAAAGCAAATGGGTAAAGTGTTTTGAAGAATTGTTAGACGAGGAAGACGAAACTATTGATGAATTAGTAAGAGAGTTGGATAAAATAGAGGTTTTAGGTCCTCTTGATGGCATAGATGAGTGTCACGACCCGGAATTCCGACCGTTGGGATCGTGATGGCGCCTAACTCGTAGAATGCTAGGCAAGCCAACAGATACAGTTCTAACACATAAATCATTAACCAAAACAGAAATTTATACTAATTAAAACTGAGCAGATATGAAGTGCAGAAATTTTATAACAGTTTAAATACTCTAGTACAAGACTACCCAAAAGATCTGGTGTCACAAACCACGAACGTCTAAGAATTTCTACAAACATTGGTTTCAAGGAAATACATCTGTTTTTCGGAATGAAAGAAAACAGGAATCAAAAATAGAGGGAAAGGGGACTCCAGGGTCTGCGAACACCGGCGGATCTACCTTGGGTCTCCTGTGGACTGAAGGCAGCAACCCAAACTCTGATCAGTGCGGTCCAGTACCGGGATTTGCACAGAAAGTGCAGAGTGCAGTATCAGTACAACCGACCCCATATACTGGTAAGTGCTGAGCCAAACCTCGGCGAAATAGTGACGAGGCTAGGACACGAAAAATAACATAAACCTTTGCAGTTAAACAATATGCAATAGAATAATAGAAGCTAAGCAAAAATTAACGGGAAGGGGCAACATGCTATAGGGGTACCAAAATAGAGAATCACGACAGTAGAGGAATTTAAACAGCTAGTAAACTTTGAACCGATAATAACGAGTGAACACAGCAACAGAAAATGCACGGCATCACCCTTCGTGCTTTTACTCTCAATCCTCACTAGGCAATCAATAATAGAAACGTGCACGGCATCACCCTTCGTGCTTTTACTCTCAATCCTCACCAGGCAATCAATAATAGAAACGTGCACGGCATCACCCTTCGTACTTTACCACTCAACCTCACCAGATAATTAATAATATAAACGTGCACGGCATCACCCTTCGTGTTTTACCACTCAACCTCACCAGATAATCAATAATAGAAACGTGCACGGCATCACCCTTCGTGCTTTACCACTTAGCCTCACCATATGAATAATAGAAATGTGCACGGCATCATCCTTCGTGCTTTATCACTCTTCCTCACCACATAAGAAACAACAGAAAACAATAACAACCCGGCAAGGGCATCACAATTAAACAACTTCGTTTCACCATTCAACTTCACAACATAAATTTCAACTTGATCCAACACTCAACCAATATCCAAAACCAGGATTACATCAGAAGACTTGTTTAACATGAGTAAACCAGTTTAAGCAGGAAAAGTACGTAAAAAGAAATACAACAGTCACAAGTATAAGACTCACTCGCATGCTATGACCCGACAACAACGTATAGATACTCGTCACCTCACCTGTACGTCATACTTAACAAATAAACATGTAGCAAATAAGGCAACAATACCTAATCCCTCAAGCTAAGGTTAGCCACAACACTTACCTCGATTTCACGGCCAAACTCAAGCCTCAAATACCGCTTTTCCCTAAGTTTCCACTTCCAATCCGCTCGTATCTATTCATAATTAACTTATCAACATCAATTAACGCTAAAGAAACCAATTCCAATACATAATTATAGATTTCCCATCATTTTCCCCAAAAAGTCAAAAATCAACCCCGGGCCCGCTTGGTAATTCGGACCAAAACCCGATTACCCATTCACCCACGAGCCCGAATATACAATTAGTTTTGGAATCCGACCTCAATTCGAGGTCTAAATCCTCAATTTTTGAAATTCCTAAGTTCTACCCAAAAACACCCAATTCCACCATGAAAAATCCTAGATTTTATGATGAAATATTGTAAAAAGTTGAAAGATTGAAAGAAATAAGTTAAGAATCATTTACCTATGATTTGGGAAGAAATGGTCTTTAAAAAATCGCCTCTTGAAGTTTAGATTTTGAAAAATGGGAGAATGAATGAAAAATTCCGTCCAAAATGGTTTTGAACAGTCGCAGTTATCGCATTTGCGATCACAGGTTCGCAAATGCGAACTCGCAAATGCGGCCATTACTTCGCAAATGTGAAGCTTGGCCTGGCCTGCTGGCATCGCAAATGCGAACAAGTGCTCGCAAATGCGGCCTCTGTTCTAGTCGCAATTGCGACAATGATCTTCGCAAATGCGAAGGTCCCTTTCCCAGCCCTCTGATCGAAAATGCGATGCTCGCATTTGCGAGCCAGACTTCGTAAATGCGAAGTCTGCAGACCTGCAATATACCAGAAAATTTTTCCTTAAGTCCAAATCACTCTGTGGCCTATCCAAAACTCACCCGAGCCCTCGAGGCTCCTAACCAAACATGCACACAAGTCTTAAAATATCATACGAACTTGTTCATGCGATCAAATCGCCAAAATAACACCTAGAACTATGAATTCAACACCAAAGCGCATGAAATTTTCAAGATAGTTTCAAACTTCCTATTTTCTCAACTAAAGGTCTGAATCACATCAAATCACTTCCGTTTTCCACCAAATTTCACAGATAAGGTATAAATATCATAACGGACCTGTACCGGGCTCCAAAACCAAAATACGGGCCCGATACCAACAATATCAAATATTATTCAATTTCTAAAAACCATTATATTTTTCAGTTAACAATTTTCTTCAAAAAATTATTTCTCGGGCTAGGGACCTCGGAATTCAATTCCGGGCATATGCCAAAGTCCTATACTTTACTACGGACCCTCCGGGACCGTCGGAATACGGGTCCGGGTCCGTTTATCCAAAATGTTGACCGAAGTCAATTAAAATCATCTTTTTAAGCCAAAAATCATCTTTTCTTAAATTTTTCACATAAAAACTTTCCGGATACGTGCCCGGACTGTGCACACAAATCAAGAAGAGATAAATGAAGGTTTTTAAGGCCTCGAAATATGGAATCGAATTCTAAAATAAAAGATGACCCTTTGGGTCATCACAATGAGTAACCAAAAAAACAACAAGGGCAAGACCAACAACATGAGCTTGAACAAACACATGTGATTAATGAAGATGTTGTTGAGCAAACACAAGTGATTAATGAAGAGAATCGTCTTCATGAAAGTCCTCCACCGGAAAAAGAATCATATGCACATGAGACACTTATGATGGGTTATAGTCTGAATGATTTTGGTATTTCTGGTATAGTTGCTTCTGGTTTTAATAGGTTGGCTTATAGTTTTGATGGATTGCATTCTCGTAGTAAAGCTGATATTAAAGATGGTTTTGAGGAGCGGTTAGGCAAGGTTGAGGAGTATTTAAAGATACATTCAGAAAAGGTGGAAAAATCTTTGGATGAAATTCAAAATAAATTGAATTATTTGCTGAAGATACATGATATTAAAGTTTCTAAGGGATATTAAACGTCCAGCTAGATTTAGGAGCCCCTCTTGGACAGGTGATGGACGACCAAAAAGGAAACATAGAGTAGCTGAAATGATAAGGCAATCGTGCAAGCGTCGTCGACTGAGAAAAAGTAGTATGGAAGTAGTTACTCCTCCTGCTTTGCTGGATGATTCTTTTGAAGAGTAGAGGAAGTCAGATGAAGAAGATCAAAAAAATTCATGACAGTTACTTATGTTCTTTTTTGAAAATTCATGGAAGTAGAACTTACTGTGCAGATATTTTGAACTGTCCAATTGCTCTCAAATGTTTAAATATTTAGAATCTAATGATCTCTCGTGTTATATATATATATATATATATATATATATATATATATATATATATATATATATATATATATTCTCCTATGTTTTATTCTAAAATCTCTTTTGTTAAGTTCATTAGTATCTTGTAATTTTTCGTCTCATGTGAAAGAGATCTAACATTTAGACGTAAGAGATCTCTTATGCTATATATATCAGTCACTTGTGTTAACAGAAGAATCTCCTGCATTTTATATTAATATCTCCTATATTTTACTATAAAAATCTCCTGCTTCAAATCTCCATGGTCGCAAGAGATCTATATCATGGTCGTAAGAGATCATTAGTTGGTCATAAGAGATTAAGACCATAATTTGTGCATTATCTTTCTTTCGTTGTAACTTGGTGTCACGACTCAAACCCCGATCCGATCGTGATGGCGCCTCTCGTGAAGACAAGGCCAGCCAACCAACCCAAATTTCCTTTTTAGAATAGTTAATATTAATAAGCAGTTTTAGCATAACTAAATAACCGCAGTCTAAACAAAAGATTTCTTTATTAAGTGCGGAATACGACCCAAACACAGCCCAAACCGGGGTGTCACAAGTCACGAGCATCTATTAGAGTATAAATACAACTACAAGGCCGAATTAAACAAAGTAGGACTAATAAGCAAAGGATGAAATGCGGTGCTGCGAACGCTGGCAGCCACCTCGCTAAATCAGACAACACTGCCTCCGATCAGCCAAAACCCGGTACCGGGTGTATAAATACCTGCATCTGCACACAAGGTGCAGGGAGTAAAGTGAGTACTCCAACGCAGTGAGTAATAAAGGTAAATAACAACTGAGCAGTAAGAAATCACGTACAGCAAACAAACATGCCATATAGAAGCAGTATAAAACCTTTTGAGAAAAACAGTGAAGCAGTGAAATCTTTAGAAACATCTTAGCTCAGTTTAAACCTCTTTTTGAAAATGACTTTCTCAGTAATTACGCAAATGAATGCAAAACAGTTAGCGCCGATAAGCACAGAAAATCCGCCCCTCGGGCACAAATACCACAGTATAACAGGTAAAATGACAAGTAAATAGGAAAGATGAACACATAAAGGTTTGCCCCTCGGGCAATATCTCAGAACAGTACCAGCCCCTCGGGCTCACTCTCAGAATAGTATCAGCCCCTCGGCTTACTCTCAGAAAACTCTCAGCCCCTCGGGTTCACTCTCAGCCCCTCGGGCTAACTCTCAGAACTATGGGTACCCGCTCATACTGTGGGTGTGCAGACTCCGGAGGGGCCCCTTACGGCCCGAAAGCTATATCAAGCCACCTCGTGGCATCATCTCTCGGCACTCGGCCTCACATCACTCAAGCCACCTCGTGGCGTATAAATGTATCTCAGGCCTTCGGCCTCATATCACTCAGTGTATCCTCACATATGGCCCTCGGCCTCACTCAGTCCGAAAATCATCACAAGCCTCTCGGGCATTAGTAAAACAATAGTTCTCAACCCAAACATCATTTAAAATATCATTTAAGTCTCAAAACTGAGTAAAAGTGGCTGAGTTTGTAAAACAGTAGATATCAACAGGACTGAGTTCAAGTAATAATTCAAAACAGTGAGGAATTAGTGATAAACATCCCCGAAGGGTTCAAATAGTTGACAATCAGCCCAAATATGGCAATCAGCCCAAATCATGATGATAACAAATAAGTTTCAGTCAAATACGCGGTAAAATCATCAATCGAGACGGACCAAGTCACAATCCCCAACGGTGCTCTACCCCACGCTCGCTATCCGGCGTGCAAGTCACCTTAACATAGCACTACGATGTGCAATCCGGGGTTTCAAACCCTCAGAATATCATTTACAATCGTTACTCACCTCGAACCGCGAAATCTCTAGCTCGCGACGCCTTTTCCCCTCAAATCGGCCGCCACGCGCGTCGAATATATCCAAAATCAGAACGAATACATCACAATATGCTAAGGGAACAAAGCCCAAGCGAAAACAATCAATAACGGGCACAAATCCCGAAATTACCAAAACCCAAGCCCCGGGCCCACTCCTCGAAACTCAGAAATTTTCACATCAATAGATTCCCTATCTTCCCACGAGTTTATACATATCAAAAGTTCTTAAATCTGACCTCAAATGGTCCTTCAAATCCCAAATCAAAAGTCCAATTTCTCAAGCCCTAGTTCTTCAATTTTAGGCTTAATTTCCATGAATTTCTAGGTGGATTTCACAATATAATCGAGTTTTAAGGCCAAGATTCTTACCTCAAGTCGATTCCTCTTGAATCCCTCTTTAATTTCCTTCAAAAATCTCCAAAAACGAGCAGTCATGGGTGAAAATAGACCCACATTCGCGAACAAGATGACTTTAAAAACATTCTGCCCAGGCCAAATTCCTTCTATGCGATCGCGGGAAAACCTTCGCGATCGCGAAGCATAAAAAATCTCAGCTCCAAATTAACTCTATGCGAACGCATCAAATCCCATGCGATCGCAATGCACTGCCAAAATTACACTATGCGATCGCGGAAAACCTTCCGCGTTCGCAATGAACAAAATCCAACTAAGACCTCAGGTCTACTTTACTCTATGCGATCGCGATGCCTCAACCGCGTTCGCGAAGAACAAATTCCCCAAACTATGCGATCGCAAGCTGTACTCTGCGAACGCAGTGAATAGCAGAACAGCCCCCCACAAATCCTCCTATGCGATCGCAGGACCTCTTATGCGATCGCAGAGAACAAAAATCCTGCAACTCTGAACCTGCAAATTTTCTGCTATCTTTTAAGGCACAAAGTGGTCCGATTGATCACCCGAAACTCACCCGAGGCCCTCGGGACCTCAGCCAAACCTACCAACATAACCCATAACATCATTCAAACTTGTTCTAATCATCAAAACACCTCAAACAACATCAAATTACTCAAAACTCATCAAATTCAATCCTAAGTTTCCAAAAACTTCCAAAATACACTTTCGATCAAAAACCCGACCAAACGATGTCCGAATGACCTGAGATTTTGCACACACATCCCAAATGACATAACGAAGCTACTGCAACTCTCGGAATTTCATTCCGACCCTCGGATCAAATTCTAGCCTACCAACCGGAAATCGCCAAAATACTAACTTCGCCAATTTAGGCCTTATTCTACACCGGACCTCCAAAACCAATTCCGACCGCGCTCCTAAATCTCAAATCACCTAACGAAGCTAACCAAATCATAAAAATTCTGATCCGAGCTGATATACAAATAAGTCAACTCTTGGTCAAACCTTTCAAATTCAAAGTTTTCAACTGAGACTGTTCTTTCAAATTCATACCGATTTCCGTGAAAACCAAGACCAACGATCTACATCAGTCATAACACATTACACGGGGCAAGTCATGCCCGAGAACTGGCGATCAAAGTGCAAAAACTCAAAACGACCGGTCGGGTCATGACATCCTCCCCCACTTAAACACACGTTCGTCCTCGAACGTACCCAGAGTTGTTCCAAAAGCCAACCAATCGCTGAATAACCTTACCATGCATATACCCGGGGGTGATACCACGTCACCCTATCTCATATAGGTCCGATAACACATAGAAACTGAAATTACACAACCCAATCTGGCCCATAAGCCGTAGAATCACATTTTGCACTTCTGAAACCATCAATACGATCCAAACCTCACACCTATACTCTGAATAAACCCGAACTAGCTTTAATAACCCATGCCTGCAACCTCGGGAGCAATCCCATGATATACCACATAACTCAAACACTCGTAGCGATAACTTCTATTCACAGCAGCTGCCCACAACTACCGAATACTGGTAGGAAACCTCTTATCAACTAAAGTCTCATTCCAACACTTTCATATACTGCCAACGATAAATGAAATATGCACTAACCACAACCATTTCTCAGGTCAACCATTCATGAAGCTACTTCTCCCCTGACAAATGCCATAGCAAATTTCCGAGCCGAACCTCGATCTTATCCTTCCAACATGATGAAATCGAATCCGTTCGTATTCATCAATGATCCCAACGATCTCCGCTAACCCAACACACCACTCTGGTGACATGACACATCAATAGAGGCCTAAGCCACAACTGGCATAATACGCGCACCAATAAGCAACGGTCCGAACATGCTCAAATCATGAAAATGACTCAAATGAAAGAGTTGTACCTCAAGCTCAACCGTACCACCACAATACAAGGCTGAGAACCCGTCTCACATCATAGAAATAGGACACACGAATCTAACCCGCAAGGTCATATCTCCACATAGCTTCGCTGCAATGCGCGATCCTATCCAAACACTGCTCCACATGGGACACCTCAAGTCACTATGCTCGAAATTGACAACCACACACAATTTGACGTCTGAAACCAAAGCAAATCATTACACCAACGGTGAATCAAGTAACATATACCACGCAAACCTGATAGGACATAACCGATACGCCATCCACCGAGCCACACCCAATTACTCTTCCCGCTCGACTTCCACTAAGAACCCCAATAGAACCGCACCATATGTGCCCATAACCAACAAATCATAACATCTCGCAACACAAAAAGGCCACTCATAGATCCCCCCAGAACACTAACAAGCTCAATAACGATAGAATCAGCCTGTCCCTCAGCAATAAAGTTTGGGGCCAACCAAGCCGACTCAAGCTAGAACACGCATCCACATTAGCCTACCAACGAACTCCTTACCAAGAAAGCCTAAAGCTGCTCCTTCCACTATTATAACTCCTGCTGGAGCCATACGATACGGTGCCCGGAACCAAATCAATACCGAAATCCATAACCTCGCCCGGCGACATGCCCGGCCACAAGAAACGCATCCGAAAGGTCCCTCAACACCAGAACTGAATCAATGGTAGAAACCTCTACACTGACATCTATCACGAAGGCCCAATTAAGAAAAATGGTTCTTCCCAGCCGTTCACTGGTTCTTCGAAACATAAGCCACTCTACTAGAACATACTCCGACGCACCTCGCCACTCAATTCGTGGCATTCCGGCATAGCCCATAGCGCAATGGTCCAGAATAACCCAATACTGAGACAACCAGTCTAAACCCCAGTATCATATCCAAAATCTAACATTCCAAGCAAAGAAAGATCCACTCGGGCCTCCAAATCCCGGTAGTCACTAAACAGTGCCGATACACACGATCCATAACCACAACATAGCCTGAATATGAGAACTTCCGTCCCAAATCCACACAGCCCATGAATCACCATATCCGATCCCAATTTCGCCGTCCGAATACATGTTACGCCTCAAATACCCAATCATTCCACGATAGATACTCAAAAATTTCCCTGTGCCACCAAGCAAACCCGAATATCACCAGTCGATCTAGCCTGAAAGTGCCGCAATACTACCGAAGTGCCATCAACTTAATCACATTGCCCTTTTTCTGAAACATATACTCTCGTCAAATCACTTCCAATTAACAATACCATTTCCTTGATCATCTGAGGCTACCCGCTGCCTAAGAGTTTTATGAACTTCCTTTCAGAACTGAACTGTAACTCATCTAGCCAAGAACTTCCATTGATCCCATCTAGAAGAAAAATCATTACACATCCCATGCCTCTCACATTCGTAGAAAATGCACCTCCCCAACCACGGTAGAAATCAACAAGAACTCTCCCAATTCTATTTGCACAAATTAACTGCCAGGACTGAATCCTTCAAACTAGACCAAGCTAAGCAAGCCATCAAAACCCAATAGCAGTGCTGCAAAATACCTATAAGAACTCATTACCTCGAACACATACAAAGAATTAATCATATCTTTTCCATACCGATTCGGTCTACTATCAAGCTACTCCATCTATCTAAATTTCCTTCTGATTCATCTTCAACTCGATATTCCCTCTTGTTGTAGCACCACAATTCCTCAACCCAGGCTCACCACACGAGACCCAAGCATAAGACCACACTGTCTAAGACCCATAAGCCGCTGAATACTTTCTCAATTATTCTCAGAAACACCACATTCCAGAATGCTTTACTCTGAAGAACTTCCTGCGAATCTAAGTCTGTTACCTTTACTTTCCTGATACTGATACATAGAATCCCATAACTAACATAGAAATACCACAAGTCTTGACCTCTTCCAATGAAAACACAGTTTCTGACCACATACTCAACTTTAAGATGCCCAATTGTTCCTTGTAGAATCTTGAACACATTAGAACTATTCTAGAGAGTCGTTTACTCTATTTAAACTGCAATTAGCCTGATCAAACGAACAAAACCACTCGTTCCACATTAGCACTCTGACACCGCAGGATATAACCTCATCCCAATACAACCAAGCAACTTCCTGCTCTATGCGCCGAGCATTCTTTACCAACAACAACTTAAGACATCCCGTGATTCTCACACACCTTCGAAGCATAATATAATCTTTGTCAAAATATTTCCTTCACTCGAGCCATCCTCGACCTCAATCTCCGTAAGCCATAACTGACTCACCAACACGCCCCAAACTGGAACCAACATAGCACCTAATCGTGCAATCGCCTAACCAATAGCAAACTCCCCCACTTGGCTCGAAGCCATAGATCAAGACACGCCCAATAACTCATAACTCTTATACTCTATTGATGCCATAATACCATAGTGAGATTAAACTCAAATCCTTTATAAGCTTGTGTAAACATATTTCATCTAGAATTTTAACTCTTCTGCAAATCTCGCATTCACTCACACAACAGTTAAGCCCACTTTCTAAGCGACCCAATTTAGAATTTCAACACATGTTTTTCACTTGCACATGAGATCTTCTAACAGACACATAAGGATCACACCACTTTAGAACACTCCGCAGGACATAACCCACCTGCTTCGCCTCAATATAACATTTCTGTATACCTTCCAACGTCATACACATTACACAATCACTTAGTCTTCCTGAGCCTGAACTCATACCGCAATATGAAATTTACTTCACCATCAATTGGAAAACATAAAAAGATTCTTCACACACCCATAACTCGCCGCTTCCAATTCATAGAATACATCTTGCAGTCACAACATACTCGTCACATAGCCATGCGGCCATCACTTCCACTAACAGGGACACTATCAAACGTATAAGTTCCAAAAATACTTGTTCACACAATCAGCACCTCGGTGCTCCAGCCATAGGCAAAGATCTGACCTCAAGTACTCCAGACTGGCCCAACATAAACTCACAGAGATCACATCTCGCCCCTCGATTGGGGAATCTCAAGCCATCAAGGCACATCTGAGCGCTCATGTGCGCATACGAACGCGTGGAAGGAATTGCAAGAGTTACTTTTCAAGCTGAATCAAGGAGCACAATAAGAATTCAAGATTATGAAGTTTTCCAAAAGGTTCTGCAGCCTCTCGAGGATAAATACAGACGTCTCCGTACCGATCCGTGAGACTCTACTAAACCTGTTCATGACTCGTGAGACCTATGTAACCTAGGCTCTAATACCAACTTGTCACGACCCAAACCCTGATCCGGTCGTGATGGCGCCTCTCGTGAAGACAAGGCCAGCCAACCAACCCAAATTTCCTTTTTAGAATAGTTAATATTAATAAGCAGTTTTAGCATAACTAAATAACCACAGTCTAAACAAAAGATTTCTTTATTAAGTGCGGAATACGACCCAAATACAGCCAAATCGGGGTGTCACAAGTCACGAGCATCTATTAAAGTATAAATACAACTGCAAGGCCGAAACAAACAAAGTAGGACTGATAAGCAAAGGATGAAATGTGGTGCTACAAACGCTGGCATCCACCTCGCTAAATCAGACAACATTGCCTCCGATCATCCAAAACCCGCTACCGGGTGTATAAATACCCGCATCTGCACACAAGGTGCAGGGAGTAAAGTGAGTACTCCAACTCAGTGAGTAATAAAGGTAAATAACAACTGAGCGGTAAGAAATCACATACAGTAAACCAACATACCATATAGAAGCAGTATAAAACCCTTTGAGAAAAACAATGAAGCTGTGAAATCTTTAGAAACATCTTAGCTAAGTTTAAACCTCTTTTTGAAAATGACTTTCTCAGTAATTACGCAAATGAATGCAAAACAGTTAGCGCCGATAAGCACAGAAAATTCGCCCCTCGAGCACAAATACCACAGTATAACAGGTAAAATGACAAGTAAATAGGAAAGATGAACACATAAAGGTTCGCCCCTCGGGCAATATCTCATAACAGTACCAGCCCCTCGGGCTCACTCTCAGAATAGTATCAGCCCCTCGGCTCACTCTCAGAACACTCTCAGAACACTCTCAGCCCCTCGGGCTCACTCTGAGAACACTCTCAGCCCCTCGGGCTCACTCTCAGAACAATGGGTACCCGCGCTCACTGTGGGTGTGCAGACTCCGGAGGGGCTCTCGGCACTTGGCCTCACATCACTCAAGCCACCTCGTGGCGTATAAATGTATCTCAGGCCTTCGGCCTCATATCACTCAGTGTATCCTCACATATGGCCCTCGGCCTCACTCAGTCCGAAAATCATCACAAGCCCCTCGGGCATTAGTAAAACAGCAGTTCTCAGCCCAAACATCATTTAAAATATCATTTAAGTCTCAAAACTGAGTAAAAGTGGCTGAGTTTGTAAAACAGTAGATATCAACAGGACTGAGTTCAAGTAATAATTCAAAACAGTGAGGAATTAGTGATAAACATCCCCGAAGGGTTCAAATAGTTGGCACGAAGCCCAAATATGGCAATCAGCCCAAATCATGATGATAACAAATAAGTTTCAGTCAAATACGCGGTAAAATCATCAATCGGGACGGACCAAGTCACAATCCCCAACGTGCTCTACCCCACGCCCGCTATCCGGCATGCAAGTCACCTCAACATAGCACTACGATATGCAATTCGGGGTTTCAAACCCTCGGAATATTATTTACAATCATTACTCACCTCGAACCGCGAAATCTCTAGCTCGCGACGCCTTTGCCCCTCAAATCGGCCTCCACGCGCGTCGAATCTATCCAAAATCAGAACGAATACATCACAATATGCAAAGGGAACAAAGCCCAAGCGAAAACAATCAATAACCGGCACAAATCCCGAAATTACCAAAACCCGAGCCCCGGGCCCACTCCTCGAAACTCAGAAATTTTCACATCAATAGATTCCTTATATTCCCACGAGTTTATACATATCAAAAGTCCAATTTCTCAAGCCCTAGTTCTTCAATTTTAGGCTTAATTTCCATGAATTTCTAGGTGGATTTCACAATATAATCGAGTTTTAAGGCCAAGATTCTTACCTCAAGTCGATTCCTCTTGAATCCCTCTTTAATTTCCTTCAAAAATCTCCAAAAACGAGCAGTCATGGGTGAAAATAGACCTACATTCGCGAACAAGATGACTTTAATAACATTCTGCGCAGGCTAAATTCCTTCTATGCGATCGCGGGAAAACCTTCGCGATCGCGAAGCACAAAAAATCTCAGCTCCAAATTAACTCTATGCGAACGCATAAAATCCCATGCGATCGCAATGCACTGCCAAAATTACACTATGCGATCGCGGAAAACCTTCCGCGTTCGCGATGAACAAAATCCAACTAAGACCTCAGGTCTACTTTACTCTATGCGATCGCGATGCCTCAACCGCGTTCGCGAAGAACAAATTCCCCAAACTATGCGATTGCAAGCTGTACTCTGCGAACGCAGTGAATAGCATAACAGACCCCCACAAATCCTCCTATGCGATCGCAGGACCTCTTATGCGCTCGCAGAGAACAAAAATCCTGCAACTCTGAACCTGCAAATTTTCTGCTATCTTTTAAGGCACAAAGTGGTCCGATTGACCACCCGAAACTCACCCGAGGCCCTCGGGACCTCAACCAAACCTACCAACATAACCCATAACATCATTCAAACTTGTTCCAATCATCAAAACACCTCAAACAATATCAAATTACTCAAAACTCATCGAATTCAAGCCTAAGTTTCCAAAAACTTCCGAAATACACTTTCGATCAAAACCCGACCAAACGACGTCCGAATGACCTGAAATTTTGCGCACACATCCCAAATGACATAACGAAGCTACTGCAACTCTCAAAATTCCATTTCGACCCTCGGATCAAATTCTCGCCTACCAACCGGAAATCGCCAAAATACTAACTTCGCCAATTCAGCCCTAATTCTACACCGGACCTCCAAAACCAATTTCGACCGCGCTCCTAAATCACAAATCACCTAACGAAGCTAACCAAATCATAAAAACCCGATCCGAGCTCATATACAAATAAGTCAACTCTTGGTCAAACCTTTCAAATTCAAAGTTTTCAACTGAGATTGTTCTTTCAAATTCATACAGATTTCCGTGAAAACCAAGACCAACGATCTACATCAGTCATAACACATTACACGGGGCAAGTCATGCCCGAGAACTGGCGATCAAAGTGCAAAAACTCAAAACGACCGGTCGGGTCGTTACACTTGAAGTTATGATTAATAATTACTTAACAAGCATGATCGCACTTACTATCAACTAAATTTAGACGTTTCATTAAGATAAATTGCTTTTTAATTAAAAAAAATAAGCATAATAAAGGGTGACCACTAAATATAACCTGAGAGATCTACATGGTCGTAAGAGATTTATATCATGGTCGTAAGAGATCATTAGTTGGTCATAAGAGATTAAGACCATAATTTGCGCATTATCTTTCTTTCGTTGTAACTTGGAGTTATTATTAATAATTACTTAACAAACATGATCGCACTTACTATCAACTAAATTTAGATGTTTCATTAAGATAAATTACTTTTTAATTCAAAAAGATAAGCATAATAAAGGGTGACCACTAAATATAACTTGAGAGATCTACTCATGGTCGTAAGAGATCATTAGTTGGTCATAAGAGATTAAGACCATAATTTGCGCATTATCTTTCTTTCGTTGTAACTTGGAGTTATTATTAATAATAACTTAACAAGCATGATCGCACTTACTATCAACTAAATATAGATGTTTCATTAAGATAAATTACTTTTTAATTCAAAAAAATAAGCATAATCAAGGGTGACCACTAAATATAACTTGAGAGATCTACTCATGGTCGTAAGAGATTTACATCATGTTGTAAGAGATAAAAGACTTATAACACAGGAGATCGAATCCTTATAACATAAGTGATAAATTTAATAAACTACAATGCTTCAATTGTATAGAATAGAAGATTAAATCCCTGAAACAATTGACCAAATAAGACTTAGGATTTATTAATCCATATAAATATCTAGGAAATTGATGCAAATTAATCAACTACTCTTTTGGGACACTTCCTTTTGTAGTGACTTGTTTCCTTGGACACTCTTTTGGAACAACTTCTTTTTTGCTTCTTCCTCTTTGGATTCTCACCAACCGAAGGCATACGATTCACTTTCTTGGGACTTTTTTTCAATTTAACTGAAGGATGACGAACCGTTCTGTTTTCTTCTGATGGAGTCGTCCATATTTTGGGATGAGGAACAGGATAAATTGTTCTATCCCAAGCTTTCTTCCATGTCTCATTCTTGTATTTAGGATCACATAGTTTATATATCTCCTCCTATATGTCTTGTCCTGGGGTCAGCTTCAAAACTGCTATCGCTTGCTCACATGGGAGTTTATCTACCTGAAAGACATGACTTGTGCTCCATATAACTCCAGCATTCACATTTGATTCCACTATTGCATCAAAATAAAGAGAAAACTCATCCAGTGTGTATGCTTTTGCAGCTTGTAAAAAATTATAGATAATGTCACAATCACTAGACCTGGACTTTAAATTCATGCTAAAATGAAACATGTAAAATCCGTGATGTGCAAGCGTGTAGACATTGGCAACATCAGTCTTTATACTTTGATGTCTGTCTGATATAACGCACAAGTTATCACTATCAGGAATGCATTCAGCTAGCTTCTTGAAAAAATATGTCCATGAGTTATCATTTTCTGAGTCAAATACAGCAAATGCAAGCGGAAATATATGTTGGTTACCATCTTGCGCGCATGCTGATATTAGTACACCACCATATTTTCCGTCCCATCTACAGAAATCACTATCCTCATATGAGAAAATCCTTCTATAGCTGTCCCATAAGCAAGAAAGCAATATTTGAATTTGTTTTGTTCATCCAACACTAAGTTTGTCCTCGAACCCGGGTTTGTTTGCTCCAACATATGTAAGTACCCTGGTAATAATGAATAGCCTTCCCTCTTATGATTGCCAAGGCTTCCTGTTTTGCTTTCCAAGTTTTCCAGTAACTAACTTCATATCCAATTTCATTATGCACTAATGATTTTACCTCTTTTGGTATTGGTCCTTGTCCTGATGAATCAAAAAATTTGCGCATCATTTCGGCAACTACATCATAGGAAGCTTGTTTATGGTACTTTGCTGCACTTTTAATCCCACAATTATGCTCGCCACAATAATTTTTAACGACAAAGCGTGACGAATTAGCTAACTTCACAACACGCACACGCCAAGTGCACTCCTCAACAATGCATTTAACAAAAACCAATGAAGGATTAGACTTCTTTGTTTTGAACTGAAACTTTGCAGACACAACAATCATTTTTAGCTTCCTCAAAACTTCCTTTTTGCTTTCAAATATTTTCCCCAAATAAAGATCAGAACGATCACCTTCATTGCAACACCCGTTGCTCGACATGGTTGTAAAGCTATCCTCCCAAGTCATATTTTCCATAGCACTTGATCGTTCCATAAATGGCATTCCAACATTCTCTCCCTCTTTAAAACAACCTCCTTCTGAATAAATAGTTCCAGAATCATCAACTTGGTAAGCGGGGGTTACGTTATGCTCCAATGGAAGTTTGTCCGTCTTATCCATTGGTTCCTCTTTCTTCTACTAAAATAGGACTATAATGATCTTGGATCACATTACAATCATTTCTTTCCACAATAACTTGTGTATCACCACTTCCATAATTTACTACACTTCTTTTCAATTTCATCGGCATCCTCATGTAAACAAACTTTTAATGTTGGCCTAGCACCTCGGTCATCAACAATTGTCAAATAGGACTTTAAATCAAAATCATCCTCTATTGGAGCATACGGAGTCTCTTGCCAAGTTTTATCCAAAATCATTGGCTTGTAACTCATAATAATGTTTTCCGTATTACATGTTATCTTGCATCACTGACAAATTACTTCTACCAAATCATTATAACGTACGTACTCCTTGGCGACAATGAATTACCCTAACAATTTTTTTTCCTTATACTCAAACACAGTGCAAATAGTCAAATCACCCATTGATATCTACATATATTGATCACCTGTAAACAAAAATAAAAGTGAATTAGTACCAATCTCTTGTATTTTAAAATAGCAACCTCATACGTTTAATATGCAGATCTCTTATGCTTTACATATCAAATCTCCTGAGATAACATATATCTCCTATGGTTTCTACTAATATCTCCTGCATTTCAGCAAAAGAATCTCATGCATTTTGTATTAAGATCTCCTACGTTTTACTATATAAGTATCTCCTGCATTTTGTACTAAGATCTCCTATGTTTTACTATATAAACCTCCTGCTTACACTATCAAATCTCTTTTCTGGTTCACCTTTATTTCGCAACACAAATCTCCTGCATTTTATACTATTATCTCCTAAGTGTTAATATACAAATCTCCGCTTCAACAATCAAATCTCTTTCCTGGTTCATCTTCTTCCTTAGAGTCCTCTTTCTCAAAAAATTTCATAAAATAATCAAAAAAACAAAAGTTGAAGTAATGTATTACTTACCCAGACATCTATGAACTTAATGCAGTTATTGTTTACGCAATAGAAATTTTGGGAAGCTTGGACTGATCACTGATGGAGGAAATTCGCTGGCTTCTTTTTCATCGCTGGCTTCTTTTTACTAGGCATATGGTTTGTATTTACACATGAGATTTTTTCCTTTTTATACCATATATGAAATATTATTACCAAAAATGTGCACAGTTTCTAATTTACCCGCCCTGTCCATATTTTTCATATAATTATTATACCAGTCATTAAATACTAATTATTAGTAGCTGAATCTTCCTAATTAGGCGTGCTAAAATTCAGGACAGAATCTTCTAATTGATTTAGCCACAAATCAAATCAGTTCAAAAGCTCAATTCGTCGAAATCAAATCTGTTCAAAAGCTCAGATCTGTTCTTCGATATTTTCGCTTAAGACACAAATTAAAAGCTCAGTTCGTCGAAATTAGAAGCTCAATTTCAAATTGTAGAAATCAGTTCTGCAAAAGCTCTATTCGTCGACATTCTCTCTACATCTCTCTATTTCTCAATCGCAAATTTCAGTAATACAAAGCAAATGAAAAAAGAGCAGCAATTCCACCATTGACGGGCATTAAAAAGCTTGAAAGCTTTGAATTCAAATTTGGGTTTTCAAAAATCATTATTTGTTTGGATTGGGTATTGTTAAAAATAATCGGGAATATGGTTCGGAGTTTATATCTCAATTTTGAGGGGTTTTGGTGAAGATTAGACTTGGTTTTGACTGAATTTCAGATTGAAACTCGAAGAAGAAGAAGAAGAAGAAGAAGAAGAAGAAGAAGAAAAAGACATATTGTAGAAATTGTAGATAAATTGTAGATGAATTGTAGATTATTTGTATTCTGATTGTAGATGCTTTATTTTCTGTTTTCACAAATAAAAAACGGCTAAAACTTCTACAAATCTTCTGAAAAAATGCAATTATGTCACAAATCACAATTATGCTACAATTGAATGGGAATTGGGATATAAAAATTCAATGTACCTCGTTTGTAGATATTTTGTAGATAAATTGTAGATTGTTTGTATTCTAATTGTAGATGCTTTGTTTTCTGTTTTCACAAATCAAAAACGACTAAAACTTCTGCAAAAAATGCAATTATGTCGAAAATCCCAATTAAACTACAATCGAATGGGAATTGGGATATTAAAATTCAATATACCCAGTTTGTAGATATTTTATAGATGAATTGTAGATTATTTGTATTCTGATTGTAGATGCATTATTTTCTATTTTCACAAATCCAAGACGACTAAAACTTCTACAAAATCTTTTGAAAAAACGCAATTATTGTGATAAAAATAAGAAATATTGCAATAGATTATAATATTTGATATTGTTTGAGAATTGGGACTATGAAATTGATGGCATATGTCATGTATGCACGTGTCCTGTTGGAAATGAAACTAATTCACTATTTTTACCATTTAAAATTTGGTTTCGTTGAGAGAATTCGATTAATAAGTCGAAAATCACTTTTTTTTTATTTTTCTTAATTATTACGTCGAGAATTGGTAAATGGTACTTCGTAATATTATTATTCTTCATTGTACAAGTTGATAGTACCGTTATAGAAATATCCATTTTATAAGAACGTACAAGTTGCATGAGCTTCTGAGTCCCTCTCAAAAGCAAAGAATTGAACACTAGAGTTGCTCACCTAAAAACACCAAATCCTAACACCATCACGTGATCTCATCACAAAATCTTTCTGATAAATAGCTCCAGGTTACATTAATTGAAGCAGAGGAGCTATCAGTTGGCTAGCCACGGGTATGATCTTAGGGAGATACGGTACCTTGAATTAAGGAGGGATATAAGCTGCATTAATTGTACCCTTAAAATACACTATGGTATAGAATTGGTAATTTGATATACTAAGTGTAATTAAGTCAAACCTTAAACATTGAGGGTAATAAGGTTTCCTATGTGGCATAGGAATGTAAAAATTTGCTTTACACATCAACTCTTCTTGTCACCTTTTCAAATTCTTTTTGATAGTACACAATTTCAATTATTTCTTTTTATTTTTAATTTGAAATTTGGTGGTTAATAGTCTCTTAAATCATTACCGCCTAGGCATACTCTTCTCCTCTATCCATCTTTTTCAAAAAACTAACCTGGTCATACGATAGCCTTCACAACTTTTGATTTCTCTACCTATTTGTTAAAATGAATTAAGGCATAGTTATATAGAGATCTCATTCATAGTTAAATGTCTTTAAGATCAAAAAAGAAATTCTTTTATCTGTAAACTAGAAAAGGAAGAGGAAGAAAGAATACTAGGAGAGAAGACGGAGGAAAATTGTTTTCTTTTCATTGCTTGATTTGGGTATAAAACAAGAAAAGAAATGAAATTCTTTGTAACTAAAATAATTGAAGAAAGTTTGGATGAAAAAACTAAATGGATTTAGGCCTCATTTGTTTACACCTAACGGAGGTCTGGATCTTAATAATTCAAATCTCAGACATTAAGTGTGTTTGTTTTTAAAGTCTTAATTATCCGGATCTTAATCATTAAGTGTGTTGTTGTTTTTAATTCACAACCACTTATTGGGTCTGAATAGGTCTGTATGATTAAGATCTATAACAGAGACTTAATTTCATTAAGATGCTATCACATATTCATTATAAATTGTTGCCACCACCTACCATTATCAACTACCACCATGCCACCACCACCACCATCACGCCACCATCATCCTCAATCATAGCCGCCACCATTATTGACCATCACCATCCACTATCCCCACCACTCCGACCACCATAATCATTCTCACCCACAATCAACACTCATCCACCTCAACTAGCACAACTGACCACCCCATCACCATCAACAACCACAGCTGGCACTGCCCATCATTATAACCTACCACCACCAACCCACCACCTTCATTAGTCACAACTACTACCACCACCCGCCATTATTGACTATCACCACCCACCACCACCATCCTCAATCATAATCGCCACCACTACCAATCACTACTAGCTACTAGCATGAACCACCATCATTAACCAAAACTAACACCAACCACCACCTCTAGTCGGCATTCACCTGTTAGCCATCACCACCAACAACTATCGTATTTTAAAAAACTATATATTTTATTGATAGAATTTTAGATTAGTTAGTATTTCATTTGAATTTTATGTTTATAAATTTTCAATAAAGATAAATTTTATACATTCAGATGTTAAAAATCAAACAGTCTTAATTATTTCTATTTAGATCTTAATATATTCAGATGTGTATTCAGATTCAAATGTCTTAATCTTAATACATGTACATTTTGATATTCAGATGTGTATTCAGATTCAGACGTCTTAATATTAAAAAAAAAAAATGAGACCTTAGTGTTCTTTATTATACGATATGGAACAACAAACAAACGTAAATGGGTTTAGGACGAGTCCGCAACGAAACCCGCCTGAACTTAAAAAAAATATCCCAACCCGAAATATCTCAACTCTCACCGCCCCCGCATAAACTCAAACCCATACCTGGTGGTGGCAAAATGGTTAAAAGCAAATAGTTAACCACCCATATTATCTACTAAAAAATGGGTTGGATAATAAATTTTTTAAAAACGGATCAAATATGGATAAGAATCATTTTATCCATTTAGAAAATGGATAACCAATAGGTTAACTTTTACATTTGTAAAGCCTCAAATTGGGGATTCCTCAAGTTTGGACACTAGGAAATCATATTCAAGAAGTCATTTTTTATCCACCGATTAACCCATTTTTTATCCGTTTTAAATATGGGTCGGATCGGATAATTTTTTCGATTTTTCATTACCCGTTTTCAACCCGAACCATATCCGACCCGACCCGCCCGTTTTCACTCCTACTCGTACCACACCTCATACACCCGAAACTCGCCTCGCCCCGCACCGCACCATTGCCGTCTCTAGAAATTTGTGTCGTCGTTCTCTTTGATATTTTTGCACTTTCTTTTTCTTTTTCTCCAAACATCTCTCGCAATTAGGCCGTGGACGATAGGTGGCAAATATCATCAGAATTTTGCAAGAGCATCTATTATCTGTTAATGAAAAATAAGCACAAGGGATAATAAGAATGTTCTTGAACTGCTCTAATTGCATAGCAAATTGATTCATATCAAGTTAAGAGTTTATTTCTCAAGTCTCTACTTCAACTAGCATCCTCTCCTTTTGCCAAGCTTCAATAAGTAATCTTATCGCACTTATTTTTAATTTGTTAAGATAATTTTCACATAGATAAGTCATTTCTCCCTTTCTATCCAAGAGTTAAGTCATGCAGAGAAATAATTGAAACAAAAAATTATCACGTATATAAATGTCCTCGTAAAAAAAAAAAAAAAAAAAAAAAAAAAAAAAAAACTAAGCTCTCTCTATGTGCGGGGTCCCGGGAAGGGCCAGACCACAAGGGTCTATTGTACGCAGCCTTCCTGTATTTCTCCAAGAGGATAAATGTCATCGTTAAATTAAAAAAATTTAAAAAAATAAATAAATAAAACCAGCCCAGTGTGCACTAAGCTCTCGCTATATGCGGAGTCCCGGGAAGGGCCAGAACACAAGGGTCTATTGCACGCCGCCTTCCTGTATTTCTGCAAGGGGCTGTTGCCACGGCTCGAACTCGTGACCTCGTGGTTACATGGCAACAACTTTACCAGTTACGCCAAAGCTTCCCTACAATGTCCTCGTTAAATTCTTCGTAAAAAAATATCCCAAATCTGTCTTGTTTGCCTGCAGTGCAATAATAAATGATTTGTGGACTCCTGATCTTCACAAAGATAGCATCTACTGCACAAGACAAAACCTTTCTTCAGCATTTTTAGTTAGGCATGGATCCATGGCTGCAATCCGACCAAAACAAGCTACCATTGTTGGGGCTTCAGTTTTCCATGACATTTTACATGGCCAAGTAATATCCATTTTCAACCTTCAGTTTAGTAAGAGCATAAAACTCGGACCATAATTTAGCAATTTGTTTCCAGACACCACTTATAGTTGGTCTTAAAATCCTTCCTGGTATCCAGAAATCTTCTTCACCATATTCTGAGATAATGATCTCCTTCCACATTTCATCTCCATTTTCATTGAATAGCACTAGTATAGTTTATACATATATACACAAAGTTAATCACACTCCCTTTTTACACATATAAGGGAGCACATCCCGTCGCCCATTCTCTATTTCTTCTGGAACACATTCAAATGAAACTTTGAACAGAAATGTAGTAGATTTTAACTTTTGTGCACTGACAATGTATCGTTATTTACACTATGTAGGTTAGATTACCTGCAACCATAAAAAATCCTTCATCTAAGTCTGCAATGGTAAAAAGTTAGAATCTGATAGTATAATAAATCTTACACCGCCAGCAGGGGCGGATGTAGAATAATAGGAACGGATTCAATTGAACCCATAACTGTTGACGTGGAGCATAAATTTGTATGTAAAAATCTATTAAAATTGCAATAAATAATAGTAGATACGAACCGATAACTTTAAAAATATAATAGGTTCAATACTATGAAACTTAAAGATTGAACCCAATAGAATTTAAATCTTGAATCCGCCCGTGATCCGCCAGTGTCTATAAGTTAAATCCAACGAAGTATTAATACATCATGCCAATGACTTATTTCATATGATGACCAGCTTAGTACATATTAATGTCACATAATCTGTGGAGTGGAGACATGTTAATATCTCATATTTGCAATATTGAAGACATGTACGCCCACAGAAAATGACGATAAGTGTGAACAGACAAAAAGAAATTTTGGCTTGTACAAGAGAGATAAACCGCAGGTTAAGTTTTTAAGTTAACAAAAAAACACTTACCTTCAGCCACTTCCTGATAAAAATGCGCCAAGCTGATTTTAATATGTCATTTTAGGTACTGACCTGCCTTCACTTTTTAAGCTTTGCATCTTTTAAATTCTGCATTGAACTTTACCTGTAGAAATGTAAACTTTTCACTGTCCCAGACTAAGTTAAGAAAAGATCTACTGCTCATGGAAACATCCAAATGATACATTTTCAGCACCACAGGACATCAACAGAACATGAATGAGGAAACAATGATCAGTCAGGACTCAGGATCTCAACTTTGGAAGATCAAGGAGGTCATTTATTAGTTAAAGAACCAAGTCTCGCGTAAACCACATGATATTCACTGGTTGACTTCGTCCCTTCCAGTTTTGTGGTAGAAGAATCTCAGACATGCTGAAACTCCAAACCGAGTAAATCTAGCAACCATTGTTTACCTGCACCATAGCTGAATCCACATAAATTTCTAAACTCGCGATGATGAATAAATGAACCTGGAAATGTAGATTGTTTTGTCAAGTTCTGTCTCCTTGGTTTTCTGTACAAGTATCTCTTCTCGTAGCTTTGCCATCTTTTCTGTTTTCCTTACCAGATATTTGACTGAGTTTCTATGGAATTATTCACAAAAAACACATTTAGTGAATCAGGAAGAGTGGCAAAGGTGATGCAAATAGTACTGGTTACTGATCTAGATGTTGAAAGAGAACCTGAAAACTATTGTCTTGGGACACACCAATCAGAAACCAATATTTCTCCTGACATTTTAACCATAAAACAGTAATTTGTCATGTAGAATACCAAAGCAGCAGTCACATTTCACACACATAAACTGCACAGCTCAGCTCTTTAAGTTGTATTTGTTGAATTAAGTAGCAATGCAACAAACACATCATTCAGGAACTTACAGCCAAAACCAGGAAGATAAACTGCTACAGAAACATCTTTAAGATATGCAACAGATGTACAGGACTCATATACAAATACAACTACTTTTTGAACGGTAAGACATTTGTAACTGTATGTATTTGCACAAAAGTGCATCAATAGTAAGCGAAACTAGGAATTGGAGAGAACCATTCAGCCTTTACCATAAACAGCACAAGGCCACTTGAAGAATTCTCTGCTAAAAGTAAAAGGAAAAGCCCTTTACCTAAATTAACAAAATCACAAAGATAATCTTGCTATATTTTAAATAATACTGTTACATCAGAAATTGAAACCTTTGAACTCCATCCTACACTAACAAAAACATCTGTAGCTCAAAACGACAACAGTATTAAACAAACAAACTATGCATCATGGTAGTGATGCAACTTGTACAGTAACACTTTTCCTTCAGCATTTCCCATAGCCATGAATCCTCCATGCGGACTAAAATCCAAACAGCGTGGATAGTGCACAGCTCGATTTGGAGAAGGCCAGTTTGAAAAAACTGTAAATGATGGAATGTGAATTAGCTTTGAGCTGTTTTTCTTCATGCTAGAACTGATGGCTAATATTTGAGCATCATGATTAAATTTCATAAAATCCACTTTCGTGGTGAGATTCTCAATTGCCTTGATTGGTTTTCTCTTTCCCCCCAAAAACTCTTCTCTTTTATAAATATTTACTATCCCGCTGTCTGAACCAGCAGCAAACAAACTACCATTTGGTGAAGTGCAAAGAGCCGTACCGTTTATGGACCCTTCATCAACACCTTTATGAATGCAAGTTCTTGTCCTCAAATCCCAATGGTAAATCTGCCCGTCTCCACCAGAGGTCAATAATTGTTGTCCGTCATTGGTGAAAGCCACTGAGCGAACAGTTCCATTCATTTTCAGTGTCCCAATTAGCTCCTTTGTTTTGGAGGAAACTAGCAAAATGTATCCTTCATTACCAAGAAAAGCAATTGTATCTGAATCAGGAGACACCTCAAAACTTTCCAGGCTCTTTTCTTCCCTGCCAACTAGGGGACCTATTTTATCTACACTTGCTTTGACCAAGTCTAAGACATGGAAGAACTTTCTTCTTCCTGATATAATAACTTGAGATCCATTGGGTAAGAAAGATGCCTTTTTAATAGGAAAATCCTCAAGAAAGATGCTCTGTATCTTTGTATTTCGTTTCCCGTCAATCTGAAAAAATCTGAGTTTTTTGTCCAATCCACCAACAAGGAGCAACTGAGAATTCCTGTGGAACTGAACAGAATTTATTGGTGCATTCGAAGGATCAGCTGCATTTGCATCAACCAGTCTCGAATATTCAAGAAGCCCAGGTAACAACTTGGTGCGACTTTTGACAACAAGATCTTCGTTTGATTGAAGAATATCACCGACCAACTTGACATTCTTTGAACCGTAGCCCTCAGTATGTTTACTTTCCTCATCAGAATCTTCATCATCAGAACTGTAGCTTCTGCCTTGAGAATCAATTTGGGCCCATTCAGTGCCTGGATTAAGTTTAGCGTGTTGGGCCCTTAGTCTCGCCACGTACGTGGAACCAGATATGACATCCTCACCCTCTTCTTTCCTCAGCTTCCTCAATCTGTTCACACTTGCTATTTTGATATTAGTCTTCTCTTCTTCATCATCTACCCACACAGGTTTCCGCTCCTCCTTTCCCACAACGTGGATACCTTCTGGCACCAGCTGTGCATCCCCCTCATAAACAGACAACGCACTATCCGCAAACCGGTCCACAAAGAACATAGCAGAATCGTCTTCGCCATCGTTTCTCTTTTCTTCTTCATCGTCCTTCCCAAACCCAACAGGGTTGTACAAGGAGCCAAACAATAAGTTCTCAAGCTTCTTCATTTCCTTCTCCTGCTCGACTTCTAATTCATCATTCTCTTCATTCTGCTCTTTCTTTCTCTTCCTATTACTTTCTTTCTCACTTACTTCCTTCTTAGCCTTCCTTTTAGACTTTTCAACCCCGATTGTACGAGAAGCATTCTGCGATATCAAACTCGCCATTTCTCAAGATTGATATCGCTGCATATATAGATAGACTCCAAATTATTACCATCAATTTTTAAAAATAGTTAAACATCACAAAAGTCCAAACCCCACTTGTGGAATTTCACTGGGTTGTTTTTGTTGTTGTTGTATTAAACATCACAAAAGCAATGCATTCGAACCCACTATAACAAATTTAACTTATATGCATTGAAAGTGCAATGAATTTTTACACCATCAGTTGAACTGATACTGTAAAAATTCTTACGCAATTAGCATACAAATCAAATTAGGTGCAATTGCAGTGACCTGGTTGTGTAAATATTTTTTACAGTATCAGAACTTAAACTCAAATAAATAAAATGTATATATATGTTCATTGCAATTTTGGAGCCACTTCACAAATGTGTAGTGTGCGCTAGTGGTGCTCTTCACCCACTACCCACTCAGATTCTCAGTCAATTACTTAACTAAATCTTAGTACTTTCTTACTTATGGAGCTGTTATTACAAGGCAAAGCAAATAAGGCTGAGGATTAAGCGGTAAAAATCACAAAGAATAACAAGAAAAACAGAAGCAAACACGGTACTTTTTTCGATTAAGATGCACTACAATCCAATCTAACCAAAACCTCAAAATTAGAAGAAACCACAATTTCTTTTGTAACTAACCTAAAATCTGTTCATACAATTTAAAAAATAAAGTTAGAAACTTACAGAGGCGGCCAGGAGCAAATGTACATGGAGAGGTTTTTGCCTTATTTTTTTATGAAAAAAGAGTTTTGTTGAAAAAAGAGCTGTTCGAATTAGGGTTTAGGTTTGTTGTTTTACAGGGAAATTGGGGCTCGGGTCAAACCAAAGTTTCCGGTTCAAGTTGTTTTTCTAGGTGAAGCGGGGGATATGGCCATCTCTTTATTATCAAGATATTCAAAAATTATTGAAGTCGAATATGTTTATAAGCCCTTTAAATGTGGTTTTTTGATTTACGGGAACTGAATAATGAATTGGGATGTAAATATTTCACTACCAAATGATATGGTTCTTATTCATGTATTTGCTCTTACATTTATTTTTATTTCATATTTTATCTTAAATACAGTAACAGAATACACAACTTTCTACAAAATATATGCGAGCATCATTAGCAAAAATGGATATGACGTCTAATAGTATTCAGTATAGAATTAATCCCAAATTTATTTTTCCTTATGTAAAAAATCAAAAAAAAAAATCCTTATTGTAACCCTTAATCTTTTTTATATAACCAGTTGGTTACTAACAATTATTCCCTCCATTTCAATTTATGTGACACAAATTTTTTTTTACTTTATCTAAAAAGATAATAGTACATTTATACATTTAAAATAATTTAATTTAAAATTTCCTTTTACCACTAGTACGCTTTAGGGGTGTCAATGGATATTTGAAAACCGACTAAACCGAACGAACCGATTTTAGGTTTCTATTAATAAAACCGTAAAGTTTTATATAAATCTACAACCGTACCAATAATTAGGATAGCTTTTTATTTTATTAAAATAAAATAGAAAAAATACCGAACCGTACAGAATAAATTTACATGTGAAAAATATGTATGTTAATTTTAAAAATAATAATTAAATTTTTGCCTTGGCCTTAGGAATTATGAAAATTATTATAAGCCAACAAGTAAGTAAAATCAAAATCCTAATTCCCAAACCTAATATGTTACTCCTACTGAAACTAAATTATTTCTAACATATTCACTAGCAAGACACAAAGTATTATAGCCCTTATGAGTAGCAAACTATAATATATGTATTGAATATGTTTCCTTTCGTATAATTTAGATTTATCTTTTTGAATATTTAATCTTCTATAGACTTTATTCATAAGTCCCAACTTAGTTAATATTTTTTTACTCGTGTGATTTATCTTTTCTTTATCTCTGCTTAGTTTCTTTTATACTGTTGTAGAGTAGTTGATGGATCTATACTCTAGCCATCTTTCTTATTTTCTTAATTCATCATCATTTAAACAGTAAAATTATCTATAGAGTTTTGCTAAGTCCTATAAAAATATGTATGTTATGATATTCTACTTTTACTAGTGATTTTTACATGATATTTACAAAAATACCGAAAATTAACCGAACCGTACCGATATCGAAGAGAAAACGACATGATTGGGACATTTTCGAAAATTCTAATTTTGGTTATACGTAATAGAATAACCGAAAAATTGGTATGGTACAAATTTTATAAAATAACCGGCCGAACCGAACCATTGACACCCCTAGTACGCTTAATGAGAAGTTTTTATAGCCATACAAATTGAAAGTGCCACAAAAGCTCATACTCTTTAAGCTTTTAAGACTATAAATTTTAAAAGTCTTACTTTTTTTTAAACTTCACGCTGAGTTAAACTATACATTTCAAACTAAGGGGTCGTTTGGTAGGACGTATTTCGAAAAATGAAATATGCATTAGCTTTGGTATTATTAATCCCTTGTTTGGTAGTGTTTTTCAACTTATGTATAACTAATGTTTGTATTAGTTATACATCCTATTTAGTACCATGATTTTTAATACATGAAGTCGTTTGGTAGAGTGTATAAATGCTGAATAAGGTGTATTAGTAATGCTGATATTAGTTATGCTCACATAGTTCTTATTCATTGTTTGGTTTGATGTATTAAAGCATTGCACAATTTCTAAAAGAATAATTTCTTTTCACAAAAATACCCTCGTAATCCAGTACATCACTTTATGTTTTTTTAAAATACATATGTTGAGGAATGTTTTTATATGAAAAAGGTTTAAAAAAATATTTGATTTGTCTACCTATATTGTAGTTATAGAACTTCATATTTATTTATAAAAAAGAAAATATGCTAAGTATTTATTTATTTACTAGGGATATAATTTTATTTTTCACTTTCTTGGATTATTTCAACCTTTAATTAATATAATAGCATATTTTAATCAAGCATAAATTTTGAAGGACAATTTTATCTTTAACTAAGCTAATGCATGCATTAAAACCCATTGCATTATTAATACCATGGTTTCTTATGCATTAGTTATGTATAGGATAATACTAAATAGGATATATAACTAATGCTTGCATGACTAATGCATATGTTCAAAAAGTGTATCAAACAAAGCATTACTAATACACAAAGCTAATGCATACATTATTTTACCTAATACAGCGCCCCAAACGACNTAAATTTGTTTTTTATTTTAATTCAAATTTAAAAACTTTATCTATAAATTCAAAATATCCTTTAATTCATATTCAGTTTTTTTAAAGATATATATGTATAAAGTTACCGTATACTATTGACATTTATTGGCTTGCCACTTGGCTTAACCACAATGCCAATTATATATGGTAACTTTATTCCTTTAATATATATATATATATATATATATAGATTTTTTAAAGGCAGAATAGCGTGGGAGACACTTGTACTTATTCCGGTTTGTCATCCCGATCCCTACACTTCATAAAGTTTCATTCAGACACTTCAACTTAATCAAAACAAACTTTTAAACCCTTCTGACCGTTGACCGAGCTTATGTGGCATTAATATGGCTGAAGTGGACAAAATGAGTGATTTACACGCACATTAGGTGCGTGAGCTGATGATTCTTTTTTATTAAAAAAATAAAAATTAATAAATAAATAAATAAAAATACACTAGCAGCGCCTCCCCCTTCGTTCTGCACCCCCTCCCCCCCCTCTCCTCTTCTTCTTCGCATCCCTCCCCCTTCATTCTGCCCCCCCTACCCCCCTCTTATTCTTCTTCAGTCCCAGCCCCCCCTCGTTCTGACCCCTCCCTCTTCTCCTCGTCTTCTTCTTTAGATCCCCTCCCTTCCCCTTTTTCTCCATCCCTTCTTTTATTAGATTTTCTCCTTGGTGTGTATTTCTTCTTCCATCATGTCATCTCCCCCTTCTCTATGACTCCTCCATTTTTTCCGGTGATTTTAGCTTTCAAATTTTTTCACAGCTCTTCCAAATTGGGGTAGAGGAATAAGTCAAAATTCAAAAGACTTAATTCTCTACTCATGTATTTTTCATGGATAGATAACTTTCTTTAAAAGAGGAGTGAAGGAAGTAGTGGTATTCATGGTGGAGGAGCCATGGTAGGTGGGTTATTCTTTTAAGAAGGTTGAGTGGGGTTTGAAGAAGGGAGGAGGGGTTTTCTTTAATTTTAATTTTAATTTTTTGCTTTTTTTATTTTATTTTTTGTTTATGAAATTAAAATTTTGTTAAATAATATTATTTTGGCGTAGAATCTGATGTGGATACTGATTTGTCATCCAGTCAAGCAAGTGAGCATCACACGATTCCGGAGGTGTTTAAAAGTCTTGTTTTGATTAAGTTGAAGTGCCTGGATGAAACTTTATGGAGTGTAGGGACCGGGATGACAAACCGGAACAAGTACAAGTGTCTCCTAGGCTATTCTGCCTTACTAATATACTCCATTTAGTACTATTCTTATACACCCTACTAAACGACTCCTATGGGATCGTTTAGTTCATGGACAAGGTTATCTTGGGATTATAATCCTAAATTAATAATCCCTTAAATTATATAATGTTATTGTTTTGTTTGGTTCATTGGATTAAAAATAGATATACCATACAATCCAAAGCATGTCTTTAGTTTGAAAGTGAAGAAGCTTGGATAATATTTAGTTTCCTATTTTAACCTTCGTCAACAAAATAAAGAGGTTGGGGTGCAAAAGGAAGAAGGATAGGGCGGTTATTTCATAACTTTTCAGGACTAATCTCGGTATTAGTTATCTCACCTAGGAAATGAGATAATAAAATCCAATTTTCTGATATAATTTTATATTGGACTTGATTAATATCGCAAATCAAACATAATATAAATTTAATCCTAAATTTTACCACCTTATTCCATGCACCAAATGACCCGTAAGTATAAGCCATTCTTTTTTCCTGTTCCTCGTCTGCTAACTAAATAAACTTAGTGTATTGGGAAAAATCATATTTATGTATATGGTGACATGTCATGACATATAGACTGATCAAACAGTCAAAGAATTAAGGTTGGTTAACAGATACGAGCAATAACAGATACGAGCAACAACAGATACGAGTAAATTAAATGGAGGGGGTGCGAGCAGTCATACAAGTAATTCAACGCTCGTACCTATTCAAGACATTTAAAACTCAAAGATAGTGAAGAATCAAAGGAATGAATCTGACAGCAAAAAAGAGCCCAAATACAACATTTAATGAGTATTAATTATTGGAAACGTTAGAGAATATGTATTTAATGTATATGATTGCATAACGTAACATTTAAAGTCATTAATTGCCCATAATAGCATTATTATGACAAAGGTAAGGCTCGTATCCCAAAAGAGCTATAAAAAGGGAAGAAACAAACAATTGTAGGAAAAAGTGACTAGTGGAATATACTTTGATTTACCAGCTTTCATACTTGGCTATTCTAAAATTTCTTTCTTTATTTACTTTTTCGATTATAAGTAACCCGATTCTTCTAATTTCTAGCTTTGACTAAAAACCTATCTTTTGGTTAAACAAATTGGTTCCGTTACCGGGAATCTGATAATCAATTATACTTCAACCTTGATTCTCTTGATTGCATCAATCATGTCAAACAACAATGACAACACTCAAGGAAACCCAGAAATTCAAACAATCCAACAACTTCAGGGAGACTCTCCACGAGGCTCTCCACATGGCTCTCCACGAGGTTCCCCACGACGGTCTCGTGAAGGCACTCCTGATGGATCTCACACAGATGGACAGGCTCAATTCGAAAATGTTGAAACCATGAATGAGGCTTTGCAAAAACTTATTTCCTCTCAAGTCAATAAAGCTCTTCAGGCTTTTGTTAGCCAATTACCTGCTACTCCGCCAACATCTACTCCAAACAACAATACTTTGGAGCATCCTCGTTCTGGATTGGTTAATTCAGGCAGCGGTGGAACCCCTAGTGAAACACAAGAGGGAGACCCAGGTAATCCAGTTAATTCTGATTTACAAAATCTAGTACTAACCTTGCAGAAACAGCTTAAGGAGCAAAATGAACGCATAGAACAAATACCTGGAGTACCACCCGTGATCAAGGGAGTTGATATAGATAAATATTTGCAACAACCATGGAAGCCAAGTGCTGCCCCCCTCCCAATTCCTAAGAAGTTTAAGATGCCTGATATTCCAAAGTACGATGGTACATCAGATCCGTGAGATCACGTTACTGCATTCACAACAGGTGTCAAGGGCAATGATTTGACTAAGCAAGAGATTGAATCGGTCTTGGTCAAGAAATTCGGTGAAACACTCACCAAAGGGGCCTTAACATGGTATTCTTTTTTACCTGAAAATTCTATAAATTCGTTTGCTGAGCTTGCAGATTTATTTATGAAAGCACACTCTGGAGCTCAAAAAGTTGAGAAAAGAATGGAAGACATCTTCAAAATCAAGCAAGGAGATTCAGAGTTGCTTAGAGAGTTCGTAGATAGATTTCAACGGGAAAGAATGACGCTGCCACGAGTACCTGACAATTGGGCAGCCATAGCCTTCGCTAGTAATTTGAATGAGAAGAGTTCAGAAGCCACGAGGCGACTCAAAGAAAGCCTTCGAGAATTCCCAGCAACAACATGGAATGATGTCTACAACAGATATAGTACAAAGATGAGGATTGAAGAAGACATTATTTTACGACATAAAACAGAAGAAAAGGTAAGCTCAAGGCGTGTGGAAAATGAAAAGAGATCCGGTAAAAACAGGTACGAGCCATACATGGGACCTGCGGGAAAAGACTCACGATCAAGGCAAGATAATCAAAGGTACGATCATAAACCTAGAAACAAGGAATCAGGCTCTTCATCGAGGTTCGGGAATGATCAGAACACACGCGGGTCACGAGACGATGATGGAAGTCTAAAGGCAAGGTTCGGTGGTTACAACTTCAACGTAAGTACCTCTGAACTCGTGGCTGTTTTAAGAAGCATGGGAGATAAGTTACGATGGCCAAAGGAAATGCGATCGAATCCAAATAGACGAAACCCTGATCATTGGTGCGAATTTCATAACGATCACGGGCATAAAACAGCAGATTGCAGGTTTCTGCAAGGTGAAGTTGATCATTTGCCAGAACAAGGGTATCTCACTGAGTTATTCAGTGAGAAAGGTAAACAAGCATACATGAAGAACATGCAAGAGCCTCCAAAACCACCTTCACCCAAGAGAACTGTCAACGTTATAAGTGGGGGTGAAGAAATCAACGATGTATCATATAAAAAGGTTTCAAAAGTAACAATTACCCATGGGAAGCGGCCTCGACATATACTGGAAGAGGAGAATATTATATTCAACAACGCAGACGCCGAGGGACTCTTAACTCCGCATAACGACGCACTGGTAATATCTTTACTTGTACATGATACTAACGTGAAACGAGTTTTGGTTGATCCAGGTAGTTCTGTAAACATTGTTTTAATACGGGTATTGCGCGAGATGCAAGCGGAGGATAAATTAATCCCAAAGGCGCATACTTTGTCGGGATTTGATAACTCTAGTGTTGTAACAAAAGGGGAGGCAATACTTACCACATTCGCAGAAGGCGTCGTTAAAGATACCAAATTTCAAGTGGTAGATATGGAAATGGCTTACAATATGATTCTTGGGAGGCCATGGATTCATGACATGGAAGCTGTTCCTTCAACTTTACATCAAGTTATTAAATTCCCATCTCCATGGGGAATATGCCAAATCAGAGGCGATCAACAAACATCTAGAAGCATCAATTCCGTTGCAGATTCAACTGTTAAAGGTGAAGACAAATAGCAATTACAGAATTTAGGTGAGGGTAACACGGAAACAACCTCACCTGAGCAAAAGCAAACAGATCTGGATTCAAGACCTGATACCATTCAAGAACCGGAGGAGAATGAGAACATCAAAACAACGATAGAAGAGCTAGAGGCCGTGGTGTTATTTATACATTGGCCCGAGAGAAAAGTGTACATAGGAGCTAATCTTAGCCCGGAGGTAAAACGTAAATTGATTGAATTTTTAAAAGCTAATGCAGACTGTTTTGCTTGGTCCCATTCTGACATGACAGGGATACCACCGGAAGTCATGACTCATAAGTTGAATGAAGATCCATCATATCCTCCCGTCAAGCAAAAGAAAAGAAAGCAAGGAACTTTCAAAAATAAGGTGATTCAAGAGGAAGTTCAAAAGTTGCTAAAAATTGGTTCAATTCGTGAGGTAAAATATCCTAACTGGTTAGCTAATACTGTTGTGGTTCCTAAGAAGAACGGTAAGTGGCGAGTCTGTGTAGATTACACAGACCTTAATAAAGCCTGTCCAAAAGATTCCTTTCCTTTACCGCACATAGATCAGTTAATTGATGCTACTGCAGGGCATGAGCTATTAAGTTTTTTAGATGCATATTCAGGCTATAATCAAATCAAGATGGATCCAGGTGATGAAGAAAAAACTTCTTTTATAACAGACAGGGGGACTTACTGTTACAAGGTAATGCCCTTCGGTCTTAAGAATGCAGGTGCAACGTATCAAAGGTTGGTCACCCAAATGTTTCAAGAACATTTAGGTAAAACCATGGAAGTATATATAGATGATATGCTAGTTAAGACTCAACATTCAGAAGATCATATATCGCACCTATCTGATACGTTTAAAATTTTACGAAAATATAATATGAAGTTGAATCCAGAAAAATGTGCATTTGGTGTGGCATCAGGTAAGTTTTTAGGTTTTCTTGTTTCTAACCGTGGTATTGAAGTGAATCCTGCACAGATTAAGGCCATTGAAGAAATTCCTGATATACTTTCAAACAAGAAAGAGGTTCAAAGACTAACAGGAAGAATCGCAGCTTTGGGAAGGTTCATTTCTAAATCATCGGAAAAATGTTTCAAATTCTTCTCGGCTCTTAAGAAGCAGGATCATTTTGAATGGGATGAGGAGTGTCAACAAGCACTTAGGGATTTGAAAACATACTTGTCAAATCCACCTTTGCTAGCAAAACCAAAGGCTGGGGAGAAACTTTCGTCTACCTTGCTGTTTCAGAAGTTGCGGTAAGCGCGGTTTTGGTTCGAGAAGAGCAGGGTAAACAATCTCCTATCTATTATGTTAGTAAATCGTTGTTAGATGCAGAGACACGATATCCACAATTGGAAAAACTAGGACTTGCTCTAATCATGGCATCTAGGAAGTTAAGACCATATTTTCAATGTCATCCCATTGTTGTAGTGACTGCATACCCCCTACGTAATATATTGCATAAACATGAATTGTTAGGGAGGTTAGCTAAGTGGGTCATAGAGCTAAGTGAATATGAAATCACGTACTTACCTAGAACAGCAATAAAATCACAGATATTAGCTGATTTCGTGGCTGACTTTAGCCAAGGGATGCAACTAGAAGCAGAAAAAGAAGTACAAGTACTTAATGGGGCTAATCTAGGAACATGGACCTTATTTACTGATGGCTCATCTAACGTAAAAGGTGCAAGATTAGGAATTATTTTAGTACCACCTACGGGTGAAACTATTAGGCAAGCTATTAAATGTCATTCCGTAACTAACAATGAAGCGGAGTATGAAGTTGTGATTGCAGGTCTAGAATTGGCACGAGAACTTCGTATAAATCAAGTAGTGATCAAAAGTGACTCGCAACTCGTGGTTAATCAAATGCTGCGGACTTACATAGCTAGGGAAGCAAGGATGCAACAGTACTTGGAAAAGGTACGGGAACTGATAAAGCAATTCCAAACTTGGAAGGTCATACAAATATTAAGGGATGAAAATGTTGAAGCAGATGCCTTAGCTAATCTCGCATCCTCAGCTGATGTGGCAAATGATGCAAATGCTTCAGTTATACATTTATTTCATTCAGTTCTCGAACCAGATAAGAATGAGGTAAATTTTAATAATTTAACTTGGGATTGGAGAAACGAAAGTGTTGCTTTTTTACAGTATGGTACCATCCCTGATGACAAGAAGCAAGCGCATGCACTTCGAAAAAAGGCTGCTTGTTACTGTTTAAAACAAGGGAATCTTTATTGTAAGATGTTCGGTGGTCCATTAGCAAGATGCCTCAGACCTTCTCAAACGGAGTATGTAATGAGGGAAATACATGAGGGGCATTGCGGGAGTCACGCAGGAGGAAGATCACTGGTAAGAATCTTGATTAGAGCAGGATACTACTGGCCTAAAATGGAGGAAGAAGCGGAAAGTTTCGTAGCTAAATGTGATAAATGTCAAAGGTACGGTAACAACATGCATAGACCTGCGAAATTGTTACATCCGGTCATATCACCATGGCCATTCATGAAGTGGGGAATGGATATTGTGGGTCCATTACCACAAGCAAAAGGACAGGAAATTTTTTTGCTCGTACTTACTGATTATTTCACTAAATGGGTAGAGGCAAGAGCATTTAAACAGGTACGAGAAAAAGAGGCCAAGGACTTCATTTGGCGTAATATCATCTGCCGATTTGGTGTACCAAAGGAGATTGTATGCGACAATGGCCCTCAATTTATCGGAGCTCAAGTCACAGAGTTTTTTGAGAGTTGGCAAATTAAAAGGATCACATCTACACCTTATCACCCAGTGGGAAACGGGCAAGCAGAATCAACGAACAAAGTCATAATCAACAATTTGAAGAAACGTTTAGAGGAGTCAAAGGGTAATTGGCCTGAAGTATTACCCGGAGTTTTATGGGCATATCGCACGACAACAAAAACGAGCACAGGTGAAACCTCTTTCTCTTTAGTTTATGGAGCTGAAGCATTAATCCCAGTTGAAATAGGAGAACCAAGTACAAGATTCTCACAAGCAACACAAGAGGCTAATGATGAAGAGATGCGGGTCAATTTGGATTTATTGGAAGGCAAGAGAGAAGCTGCATTAATAAGAATGGCCGCACAAAAACAGGTGATCGAACGATATTACAACAGGAAAGCACGGCTCAGGTACTTCAAAATTGGGGACTTCGTGCTTAAAAAGATTTTTCAATCTACAAAGGCAGTCAATGCGGGTAAACTAAGTCCAACCTGGGAAGGACCCTACAGAGTTCGAAATATTGCAGGAAAAGGAGCATACGAGTTGGAAACAATGAACGGGAAGATGCTTCCTTCAAATTGGAATGCAGTTCATTTAAAAAGATACTACTTCTAAGAAAAAACCCATAGTTAGGTATCACCATGTTAAATTTTATTTTTTGAATTGTTGAAATTTTACTAACGATTTTAGATGATAGGCAAAACGCTAACATGTACTAAATGATGAGTCACGACCTGTAAGGCAAAATAGAATAAACTAAAATTCCTGGCCCAGGGTTACAATTATTCTGATAGAAATTTAAACGGGTTAAGCAGTCTTCATCTATAATCGTACCTCCGAGTCCTGTATGTATTTCCTTTTCAGGAAAAGGACCAAATAAGAGAAACTATCAAGTGCTCGAGGCTTCATACTTCAACACTCAAACACTTGGGGGACTACATAATATACACAAGTATATATAAAGAGGGCAGAGAAGATTGAAGAAAAATCAAGCCTGGGAAAAAGTCAAGTGCAGAGTAATAAAAGTCAAATGAAGTCATGAGCCAAGGCTAAAGAAATCCTTACTATAATTAGGGTAAAAGTTGTGTACTAAAGCAGGTTGTAAAGAAAAACCTTGCATTTATTGTTCTAAAACGGGTTATAAAGAAAAACCTCGTGTTTATTATTTTTTCTTAAAAAATCTGTTACAAGAAAAAACAGTTACGAGAAAGTTATAGATGTAATTCAAATACATGTAAGATGTTATTCAAAACTTGTCAAGGCTCAAAATAAAAGCTTGTCAATGTTATTCCAAAGAAACATGTGTGTTCCTATTTCTTTTATCGTACGTTAACACCATTATGAAGTTGAGACGTCTTCTTCATTAAGTGTCGAAATATAAAAGGGCCCTCTTTTATAAAACTCATGTTATTTTGTCATGAGATTAACAGAAGCATTTTTAGAGAACAAAAATGCAGACTATTCTTTAAATCCTTGAAAATGAAAGGCAAGAATAGAACAGACGGGAGTTTAATAAAAACTTCTTAATATTTAAAACTAAAGACTAAGTATAAACTTAGTCATCAAACTATTTATATAAAATTCCCCATGACAAGACTTGGGGACTTGCACTTCTAAAATCAACCCTCAAGTGATAACCAAGGGTTTGATTACAAACAAAAACTTTCAAAAGAATCCAAGAACTTTAAACAAAGATTTCCAAACAGGTACCTGCAAAAAAGGGAATTTAAAGCAAATATAAATCTTTTCACTAAGAAGAAAGAACTGAGGAAGGATCATCAGCGGGCTTAATTGGAACAGCATCAACAGACGAGATCTCAGCTTGGCTTGCAGCAAGGGGCACAGTTGAGCTTGAAGAAGGTACAACATCCGAAGCAATTTCAGCATTCACAGAGGCTTCAACAATAGGAGTTTCAACCACGGGAACTTCAACCTCGGGAGATGAAAAATCTTGTGTTTGTTGAGTTCATGCGATGGTTTCATTCACCTTAGCTAATTCTGATTCAAGGTTGAAGTTCTCTTGACCCATTTCTAGTAAGGTGTCACGACGAGAATTTAGGAAGGCCCAACTCACCTCAACATCAGTTTTTTCCTCATGGATTTCATAATCCCTTTCCCAAGCAGCGACCTCATTCTTGAGTCCTTCATTCTCGGGTAATACAGAATTATAAGAAGATTGAAGGGTGGCATGAGAATTCTCCAAAGCATGCACATTATCCACAGAGGCACGAAGATCCTCATGTGCCTTAGTCAAATTCTGAACTAACTCCCCGGCATAAATTTTTTTTTGGTTCAAAAGATCCTTCAACGCCCTGATTTCTTCACTGGCCCTGGATAACTGTTCAGAAAATGAAGACTCAAGACGTTCTCTTTCTTTCTCCCCCTTATTCAACGAAGCCTTGATGACCCCCAACTCGGAAGTGAGTGCTCGAACCTGTTGTTCTAAGGCACTCTTGTTCTCTTGTAAATCCTCCATGTCGAGTTGACACTGCCAAACTGTTCCTTCCAGTTGTTTGCCTCTAACTGAGAATCACGTGCTACCTTCTCCAAGAGGGAGATTCTGCTCATCAGCTCAGTGCCAATAAGATTGGCCTACAAATAAAAGAGAAGTAAAAATCCCAAAGTCAAAAATTTTTACAGAATGGAGAGAAGTAGGAAAGAAGAATACCTTTAAAGTGGCATGCACTATGTCATTCAAGAGGGTCAGGTTGCTGTGGCTTTCAAGTTTTGTTTTTTCAATAGGGCCAATCAAAGGCTCGAGCCAAATATCAGCCTGACCAGACTTTCTCAAGAGGCTGTTGTTAGCAGGAACTTCAATGGTTACACTCCTCATAGCAGTACTCTTGCTTGAAGAGCCCACCTCCGTATGGTGAACGATAGATGAAGGAACTGACAAAGGAGGAGCGATAGAACAAGGAACAGAAACAACAGTTGATGAAGGTAAATGAGCAATCATAGGTACGGGAGATGAAGAAGAAGATAAGGGAAGCTCATCTAGAATAGGTCCTAAGTTTTCACTACCAAAACCACTAGCAAAAAGTTGATCGATAGACTCACGAGTGTCGTGAGGAGAGACGTCATCATCAGGAATGATAACAGGAGTAATAACAGACTTGGAGGGAGATAGATGAGGGGAAACTTCAGCCTCATCATCAGAGACGATACGTCTCCGGGCTCGAGGTCTCATCACCAGGGAACCCTCATCTTCCTCCTCTGAATCTTCTTCTTCAGTTTCAGTAGTTTTTCTTTTTGAAGAACACAAGAATACATCTTGGGCTGAAGAGGTACGAGTACTCAAAGAGTCACGAGCAGCTATGATTGACTCTGCGGTGACCCCACGAATAGCAAATCCTGATAAAAAGAAGGATAAAAGTTAGAACAAAGAAGATATTTAGATACAGACAAGGTAAAATAGAAACCTTTACCATGAGTTATTACTTTCCAACCATAACGGCTGGAAAGGTTTTTCCACGACCTACCCTCCATTGGAGCGGCCTTCAACAATTTTCCTACCCAAC
>NW_017672092.1:216535-219133 GCF_001879085.1 Nicotiana attenuata
CTTCGTTTTAAGTTACGAGCTCGGCAATAGCTTTGGTCCAAATCTTGGATTTGTGCTAAGAAATTCACTTATATAGTTATTGTGAGCGTTACTGTGTTAAAACACAAAATCAGAAAAAAAACTGTTAGAAGAATTAAAGAAATCTGGAAAATAGTAGAGAATCAGAAATATTCCGAGTCCACAAGTTTCTTGTGTGTCCTTAAGGAATTTTAACCCCCTCACAAGTTGCCAAGGTAATGGATTAAATCCTCCCAGGATAAAACGGAATAAACCTTCCTGCAACAGTGGCAATACAAACTGCAGGATCCCAACGAACTCAAAGAACGGAGCAAAATCACACTTACGAATTGGAGAGAGAGTGACTGCGAATTAGGATGCAGTATATTCAAAAAGAAAGAAGTTCTGGAGTATTTTTCGTGTGTAGAAAATGGAGCCTTGCCTCAGAATTTATAGGCAATTATCAGAAGAGGTGTCTGGAAAAGGTGCCTTTTCAGAAGAATACGCTGCCTGCCGCGGTTCTACCGCGGTTACGGCAGAACCGCGATCAGAGAGGCTCTCTGAATCTGCCTGCCGCGGTTCTACCGCGGTTACGGCAGAACCGCAGCCAGAGAGTCCCTCTGAATCTTCAGCAGGGTTCTGGCGTATTTTCAGCAATGATTTGGCATTTAATTAATTATTAAATAATTAAATAGATTTTGTCCAAAAATAATCTTATCGATCGATCATTTGACAAATCCAAAGCCAAAGCCGAAGCCGAGCCGAGCGAGCGACGACGACGGCGCGAGGGTTCATTCTCTTCAACTCCTTTTAAGAGTTTTAAGAAGTGATTCTATATATAAGCACACAAATGTGATTGTCCCTCACCAATGAGGGACAAAGTGCAAGACAAAAGTTCACTTCTTCAAATTTTCATTTTTCCCTCCATTTTATTTCCCTCCATTTCCAATTCACACTTCTTCTACTTTAAAGCCCAATGGCTTAAAGTCCAACAATCCCCCACATGAATGGTAATGGCTGTATCAAGAAAGATCATAGATGAAAGCTGTGTGATTTGCAGGTAAGGATTAACTGCATCTGGATAAGTAGGTTTCCCTTTGAACTTTCTGTAGTGAACATATGTCAGATATACTCGGTCAATCGGTAGATTTGATATCTTTGAACCGTCGAACTTTAGTGTATACCTAGACAACCATATGTCACACAATCAACCCTTAACCGTCTTTTAGTTCTCATTGTTGTGTTCGTTTCAGCCATGAACACCGCCTGGTCTCATAAGTGCGTAGAGAATTGGCCTTACAGAATTCTCATTGAAGCGGCTTCCACTTCACACTTACATAGGTGATTCCTAAACGTGTAATCCTTTAGACTGACACTATTTGATAACTACCACATCAAACTTAGGTAATCATTAAAGAACGTGTAAAGTTCTATCCTTGTTACTGAACATTGTCTTCATCACGAGAAGGGACCAAAGATTTTACTTTGACAATGTTGAACCGGTCAATCACAACTTTGTTTGAGCTCCTTGAACCTAGATCTCGGAACATCCAAAATTCTAGGTAGAGTTACCGCCATGTTGACTTGTCCTCGGCCATAGTCTCATTCCCTTAGATGATTTCTCAACTCCCTCTCTAGTTAAGCCTTTTGTAAGCGGATCCGCCACATTATCCTTTGATCTTACATAATTAATAGTGATAATTCCACTAGAAAGTAATTGTCTAACGGTGTTATGTCTTCGTCGTATATGACGAGACTTTCCGTTATACATAACGCTCCCTGCCCGTCCTATTGCAGCCTCACTATCGCAATGTATGCAAATAGGAGCCAAAGGTTTTGGCCAGAACGGAATGTCTTCTAAGAAATTTCGAAGCCATTCAGCTTCTTCACCAGCTTTATCCAAAGCTATAAACTCTGATTCCATTGTAGAGCGAGTGATGCACGTTTGTTTGGAAGACTTCCAAGATACTGCTCCTCCACCAACAGTAAAAACATATCCACTTGTGGACTTTGTTTCTGCTGAGCCGGTTATCCAATTTGCATCACTATATCCTTCGATAACCGCAGGATATTTATTGTAGTGCAAAGCGTAGTCTTGGGTATATTCCAAATATCCCAGAACTCGTTTCATTGCTACCCAGTGATGTTTGTTGGGATTACTTGTGAATCGACTAAGTTTACTTATCGCACAAGCTATATCAGGTCGTGTACAGTTCATGATGTACATTAAGCTTCCCAACACACGAGCAACTCCAATTGAGACGTACTTTCACCTTTATTCTTTATAAGATGATGATTTAAGTCAATTGGAGTTCTTGCACTTCTAAATTCCAAATGTTTGAATTTTTCAAGTACCATTTTCACGTAATGTGATTGAGACAAAGCTAGACCTTGAGGAGTCCTCTGGATTTTAATTCCTAGAATTACATCGGCAGCTCCTAAGTCTTTCATATCAAACTTACTAGCAAGCATGCGCTTAGTAGCATGAATGTCGGCAATGTCTTTGCTCATTATTAGCATATCATCAACATATAAGCAAAACAATGACTATATGATTTGGAAAACGTTCTTAAATGTAAAACACATTTATCACATTCATTA
>NW_017672093.1:0-2052 GCF_001879085.1 Nicotiana attenuata
GGCCGCACTCGTTTTTGTGCGGTCTTCAAAGCTCAAGTTCATAGAGTTGCCAAGTTGGAGAAAAATTGCCAATGCGGTCCGCGGTCTATTTTGTGCGGATCCCAACAGAAGCCACCGCGGCCGCAGTGCATTTTGTGCGGCCCGCGGTGGCCAAGTTCAGAGAGCAGGAATTTCAGCCAAGAGCCTTAGTGCAGCCGCACACGATTTTGTGCGGTCCGCACTAGCCCCGCAGGGGTATTTTTGTCCAGAATTTTTGGCCTAGTATAAATAGTTTCTTTTCCCATTTTTAGGTCATCAGTTAGATTTTGAAGCTGAGCTGCGCTCGTGAATAGTGTTCTTTTACCATTTGGAGTAATTTTACAATAGTTTTATCATTGAATCTTCAAGTTTTAATTAGTAATTAAATATTATGGGTTTTTCTTCATCTATTTCTTTGTTTTCCTCTATTATCATGAGTAGCTAGACCCATTAGCTAGGGTTGTGGCTCAACCCTAGTGTGGGTAATTGATGGGTTTTGTGTTTTAAGGCTTGAATGTCTATGGGTGTTTGATATTTGGACTAATTTATGGTTAAATGTTAAATTAGTGGTTGCAAACACTAGTTTATGCCTAGTTGACTTGGGCTCTTCTTGAGAAAGAGAGCCTAAGTCTATAAAAATTAGTCCAACAAGGAATTAGGGCGTACTCAAGAGATTGATAGCCCCAATTAAAGGGTTAAACCGAGAGATCGTAATACCCGACTTGAACCTCAAATTGCTTGCACAAATGATCATACCCAATTGATCTTGAGAAAGTCAATTAGGGCAAAATCACTCGAACTACCGAGAGGTATAGAGTGAGTAGAATCGTGCAATGGTTATATCGTAATCCCAAAATATGACAACCTAGCTTTAGATACGAGAACCTGTCAAGTATCCACCTAGGAGAAAGTCACTCCCCTAGTGCCTTTTAACTAATTAGACAATCTTCAATAGTCTACTCTTAGCTTAACTTAGTTTAATTTAGCATCTTAGTAGTATAAATTAAGAAGTAATATCAAAACCAAAAATGTTTAGAAGTAGGAACAATTACGCAACTCCAATTTAGATAGAAACTCAATTCCAATCTCTAGCTCCCTGTGGAAATCGATCCCGACCTTCTCGGGTAAAAGCTGCTTCGACCACTCTTGCTGCTATATAGTAGTACAGGGTTGGCCTCGATCAGTCGCCTCCATGGGGTGGACTGTATTACCCTCTTGAGCAACCGGTACCACGTTTGGAACAAGCTCTCCACCAAGATGACACAATATGGGGAACTGCAGAAGAAGAAGCACTAGCTGGGCTGAAGGATCTGTTCTTGGAAGATGGGGACATGGATTGTTGTGCCATAATTGAGGAGGAGGAGGAAGAAGGCCTCACCATTCAGACTGTGGCGAAGGGAGCTATTCTCAAAAACTGGACTGTCACACCATCCCGAGCCCGCCGAGTCTCTGGTATTATTATTACTTCTCCTGATGAACCAGTGACTATGACATGTAACGAGGCAACGCGACATGAGAATAGTGACTCAGAGGAAGAAGATGAGACACCCGAGGAAATTGTTAGAGAAGTTGAGAATTTTGAGATGTCACGACCCGGATTTCCCACCATCGGGAGTCGTGATGGCGCCTACTAACGGAGCTAGGCAAGCCAACTTAATTAACAAATTCATTAAACACCTGTTCCCTTTTAACAATTAACGGCATTAAATAAAGGCGACGGAATTAAAATCATGAGCGGAAGATTTAAATGTAGATAGATGATCAATAATACAGAAGTTCCACACATATATCTCTACCNAGTCACATACTCACGAACATCTAAGGAGTTCTACATACAAAGTCTGAAAGAAACACAATCTGTTTATCTCGGGTACAATGAGATGACAGCCAAAATGTAAAGACAGAAGGGAGACGCCGGGCCTGCGGACGCCTGCAAGCTACCTCGGGTCTCTCTCTGGACTGAAGGTGCGCCCCCGTGCTAATGCTGCTGCTGCTGCTCAAAACCTGGACCTGTGCAAAAATGCACAGAGTGTA
>NW_017672093.1:2648-43854 GCF_001879085.1 Nicotiana attenuata
CCTAACTACCTCAGCTATACCCAAACTTGTTACAACACCTAACTGCCTTAGCTATACCCAAACTTGTTACAATACCTAACTACCTCAGCTATACCCAAACTTGTTACAACACCTAACTGCCTCAGCTATACCCAAACTTGTTACAATACCTAACTGCCTCAGCTATACCCAAACTTGTTACAACACCTAACTACCTCAGTTATAACCATAATCCTTACCTAACACAAAGAATCATCAACCTAAGTATCCGTAATATCAATTAAGAACACAATACAAGGGAACCACAACTCAACAATAGCCCAACAAGGGGGCATCATAACTCTTTCTCAGTTTTACTTCACAATCCACCTCATCACTCGAGCCACTGCTCTAGAGGTTCAATTATCACTTATACTTTCACAATTCGTTATACAACTGGAGCCAACGCTCCTCAACGTTCATAGGTCACAATTCTTTTCATAACTTTGCACAACAAATAGAAATTTGCACCAAGGCATGAATAATACAACGAAATCATGGAAATCACAATATAAGACTCACGGTCATGCTCGACACCAACGTATAGATACTCGTCAGCATGCCTATACATCGTACTCAACAAGAAACAAATAGCAAATAGGACGCAACTCCTAATCCCTCAAGCTAAGGTTAGACCAAACACTTACCTCGATGCTTTGAACTCAACTCAAGCCTCAACTATAGCTTTACCCCGTGATTCCACCTCCAATCCGCTCGAATCTAGTCACAAGTCACTTAATTACTTTAATAAACACTAAATGAATCAATTTGAATGCATAAAAATGAATTTCCCAAAGTTTTTCCCAAAAATTCCCAAAATCCCCCCTGGGCCCACATGGTCAAAACCCGAGGTTCGAACCAAAATCCGATTACCCATTCCCCCATGAACTCAGATATATAAGTTATTTTGGAATCGGACCTCAAATTGAGGTCCAAAACCCCCAAATTTTGAAACCCTAGTTCTACCCTAAATTCCCAAGTTCCCCCATTAAAACCTTTGTTTTGAAGTTGGAATTATGTTTAAAGATGTTAAGAAGCAAAGAAAAATAAGTTAGAAATCACTTACCAATCGTTTTGAAGGAGAAGGATCGTTTGGAAAATCGCCCCTTGTGTTTTGGGTTTTGAAAAAGTGTAAAATGACTGAAAATCTCAGATTTATATACTTTGCTGAAGGACTGGCGCGGACCGCGCAAAAATGCCCCGCGGCCGCGCCGAGGAAGGGAGGGAAAACAGCTCTTTGAACCTACCCAGCGCGGACCGCATGATTTTGGTGCGCGGCCGCGCTGGCGTCTTGCACCTGGGGCCTTCTCTGAATCTCCCAGCGCGGACCGCACGAACTAGGTGCGCGGCCGCGCTGGTCAAACCAAGGCTGAGGACCCCTCTGAATCTGGCCACGCGGACCGCGCGGACTGCACCGCGGCCGCGTGGCTTCCAGCGCGGACCGCGCGGAAATGACCGCGGCCGCGCTGGGGCCTGCAACACTGCAACATCTGATACTCTAAGCCTAAGGCCTCCCGGGACCTACTCAAAACTCACCCGAGCCCTCGGGGCTCCAACCCAAGCTTACACACTAACTCAATAATATCCTACGAACTCATCCGCGCGATCCAATCGCCAAAACAACATCGTAATCATCAAATTAGGCCTCAAGACCCATGATTTCCTTCCAATTTTCATAAGACATCAAGTTTAGAGTTTTTAGTCCAAGACACGTCAAACGACGTCCAAATCTAACCAAACTTTACAGCAATTGCTTAAATCATATTTAAGACTTGTGCCGGGCGTCGGAACCAAAATACGAGCCCAACAGCACAGTCTTCTAAACAAATAACACTTTCAAATTCTTTAATTATTTTCAGAAACAATTTCACACAATAATTCATTTCTCGGACTTGGGACCTCGGAATCTGATTCCGGGCACACACCCATGTCCCAAAATTTCCTACGGACCCTCCGGGACTGTCGAATCACGAGTCCGGGTCCGTTTGCCCAAAACGTTGACCAAAGTCAAACTCAATCAATTTAAACATCAAAATTTTTTTTCGCGGCCTCAGAAGTACAAAGGGAGTAGGAATACAGGTGATGACCCTTTGGGTCGTCACATTCTCCACCTCTAAAACAACCGTTCGTCCTCGAACGGGCAAACGAAAAGAGTACCTGAGTCGGGGAAAAGGTGGGGATAACGGCTCCGCATATCGGACTCGGACTCCCAGGTCGATGCCTCAGGAGGCTGACCTCACCACTGAACACGAACAGAAGGACAACTCTTGGATCTCAACTGACGAATCTGCCGGTCAAGAATAGCTACCGGATCCTCCTCATAGGATAAGTCCTTGTCCAACTGGACAGAACTGAAATCTAACACGTGGGCAGGATCGTCGTGATACCTCCGAAGCATGGATACATGGAAAACTGGATGCACGGCTGATAAGCTGGGTGGCAACGCAAGTCTATAAGACACCTCTCCCACTCAGTCAAGAATCTCAAACGGGCCAATGTACCTAGGGCTAAGCTTGCCCTTCTTCCCAAATCTCATCACGCCCTTCATAGGCGACACTCGGAGCAATACCCGCTCACCAACCATGAAAGCTACATCTCGAACCTTACGGTCTGTATAACTCTTCTGCCTAGACTGTGCCGAAAGAAGCCTCTCCTGAATGATCTTGACCTTGTCCAAGCCCTGAACCAAATCCGTACCTATCAACCGAGCCTCTCCCGGCTCAAACCATCCAACCGGAGACCGACATCGCCTACCATATAAAGCCTCATAAGGAGCCATCTGGATGCTCGACTGGTAGCTGTTGTTGTAAGCAAACTCCGCCAAAGGCAAGAACTGATCCCACGAACCTCCAAAATCAATAACACAAGCTCGGAGCATGTCCTCCAAAATTTGAATAGTCCGCTCGGACTGACCGTCCGTCTGGGGATGAAACGCTGTGCTGAAGTCTACCCTTGTGCCCAACTCTCGCTGAACCGCTCTCCAGAAGCGTGAGGTAAACTGCGTACCCCGATCCGAAATGATAGACACGGGCACACCATGAAGGCGAACAACCTCCCGAATATAGATCTCAGCGAGCCTCTCAGAAGAATAGGAGACTGCCACGGGAATGAAGTGCGCTGACTTGGTCAGCCTATCAACAACAACCCATATCGCATCAAACTTCTTCCGGGTCAACGGAAGTCCAGTAACAAAGTCCATACTAATCCGCTCCCATTTCCACTCGGGAAGCTCAATCCTCTGAAGTAAACCACAGGGCCTCTGATGCTCGTACTTAACCTGCTAACAATTCAAACAACGAGCCACATATGCTACGATATCCTTCTTCATCCTACGCCACCAATAATGTTGCCGCAAGTCCTGATACATCTTCGCGGCGCCCGGGTGAATAGAGTACCTGGAGCTGTGGGCCTCCGCTAAGATCAACTCTCGAATACCATCAACATTGGGCACACAAACTCGCCCCCGCAATCTCAAAACTCCATCCGCATCTAAGGTAACCTGCTTGGCACCTCCTCGCTGCACCGTGTCTCTAAGGACACATAAATGGGGATCATCAAACTGCCGGTCACGGATACGCTCCAATAACGAAGAACGAGCAACCGTGCAAGCTAACACACGACTGGGCTCAGAAACATCCAGTCTTACGAACTGATTGGCTAAAGCCTGAACGTCCAAAGCAAGCGGCCTCTGACTGACTGTAACATAAGTAAGACTGCCCATACTGGCTGACTTCCTACTCAAAGCGTCGGCCACCACATTGGCCTTCCCCGGATGATATCAAATGGTGACATCATAATCCTTCACAACTCCAACCACCTCCTCTGCCTCAAATTCAACTCCTTCTGCTTGAACAAATACTGAAGACTCTTGTGGTCAGTGAACACCTCACATGCCACGCCATACAAATAGTGCCTCCAAATCTTCAAGGCGTGGACAATAGCCGTCAACTCCAAATCATGCACTGGATAGTTTTTCTCATGAATTTTCAACTGCCTCGAAGCATAGGCTATAACCTTGCCATCCTGCATCAATACTGCACCAAGTCCAATACGGGAAGCATCACAATAGACGGTATAAGGCCCAGATCCTGTGGGCAAGACCAACACCGGTGCCGTAGTCAGGGCTGTCTTGAGCTTCTGAAAGCTCGCCTCACACTCCTCCGACCATCTGAACTGGGCACCCTTCTGAGTCAACCTGGTCATCGGGGCTGCAATAGATGAAAACCCTTCGACAAACCGACGGTAGTAGCCTGCTAACCCCAAGAAACTCCGAATCTCCGTAGCTGATGCTGGTCTAGGCCAGTTCTTGACTGCTTCTATCTTCTTCGGGTCCACCTGGATACCCTCAGCTGATACAACGTGACCCAGAAATGCTACTGAACTCAGCCAGAACTCACACTTGGAGAACTTGGCATATAACTGACTATCCCTCAGAGTCTGAAGAACCACTCTAAGGTGCTGTTCGTGCTCCTCCTGGCTGCGGGAGCACCAAAATATCATCAATAAAGACTATCACGAACATGTCCAAATATGGCCTGAATACTCGGTTCATCAACTCCATGAATGTTGCTGGGGCATTGGTCAACCCAAACGACATGACCAAGAAACTCGTAATGCCCGTACCGAGTACGGAAAGCTGTCTTAGGGACATCGGATGCCCTAATCCTCAACTGGTGGTAGCCAGATCTCAAGTCAATCTTGGAAAATACCCTGGCACCCTGAAGCTGGTCGAACAAATCATCAATCCTCGGCAGTGGGTACTTATTCTTAATTGTTACCTTGTTCAATTGCCGGTAATCTATACACATCCGCATCGAGCCATCCTTCTTCTTGACGAACAACACTGGCGCGCCCCAAGGCGAAACACTGGGTCTGATGAAACCCTTATCTAACAGATCCTGCAACTGGTCCTTCAACTCCTTCAGCTCCGGCGGGGCCATACGATATGGCGGAATAGAAATGGGTTGGGTGCCTAGAGCCAAATCAATACAAAAATCGATATCTCTATCGGGCGGCATACCCAGCAGGTCCGAAGGAAAAACATCGAGAAACTCCCGGACAATAGGCACAGAATCTATGGGAGGGACCTCAACACTGGAATCACGAACATAGGCCAAATAGGCCAGACACCCTTCTCGACCATACGTCGAGCCTTCACGTACGATATGACACTACGGGTAGAATGACCTGGAGTCCCCCTCCACTCTAAGCGAGGCATACCTGGTAAGGCTAAAGTCACGGTCTTGGCATGACAGTCCAAGATAGCGTGATAGGGTGATAACCAATCCATACCCAGAATGATATCAAAGTCAACCATATCTAAGAGCAACAAGTCTACACGGGTCTCAAGGCCCCCAACCACTACAACGCACGAACGATGGACTCGGTCGACCACGATAGAGTCACCCACCGGTGTAGACACATATACAGGAATACCCAAAGCATCACTAGGCATGATCAAGTATGGTGCGAAATAAGATGATACATATGAATACGTAGATCCTGGATCAAATAGTACTGAAGCATCTCGATCACAAACCAGAACCGTACCTGTAATCACTACATCTGAGGCCTCTGCCTCGGGCCTAGCCTGGAGTGCATAGCAACGGGGCTGAGCCCCACCACCCTGAACTGTATCCCTAGGTCGATCTGCTGCTAGCTGACCTCCGCCCCTGGCGGTCTGAGCTCCACCTCTATGGCCTCTACCTCCACCTCTAGCTGGCTGTGGAGCATCCGGTGCCTGAATCATAGGACGGGGACCCTGCTGCTGCGACTGAGTACTCCTCAACCTCGGGCAAGCTCTACGGATGTGACCATACTCACTGCACTCATAACACCCCTCTGAACGCTGTGGCTGACCCTGGCGACCTGAATGATCTCCACGGAAACTCTGAAGTCGCGGTGCGCTAATGGGAGCTGATGGTACACTGAGGGACTGCTGATCGGAATAATGCCCACGGTAACCACGATCACTTGGGACACCCTGAGAAACCTGGAGGGCTGACTGGAAAGGCCTGGAAGGCTGACCCCTATCATAAGAATCCCTGCCTCCAGATGAGGCACTACTGAAACGACCTGAGTGGCGAGGTCTCTTGTCCACCCTATGGCCACCCCCCTGTGCCAGAACCATCTCAACTCGGCGGGCCACATTGGCCACCTCCTGAAAGCTGATCTCACTACCAGTCTCCCTAGCCATCTGGAGACGAATCGGCTGAATCAAACCATCAATAAATCTCATCACCCTCTCCCTCTCAGTGGGGAGTATAACAATAGCATGGCGAGCTAGATCGATAAACCGGGTCTCATACTGAGTGACTGACATAAAGCCCTGCTGGAGACGCTCGAACTGCCTGCGAAGAGCCTCTCGCTGAGTAACTGGGAGAATCTTCTCCAAAAACAACTCTGCAAACTGATCCCATGTCAATGCTGGCAACCCCGTTGGTCTGGCTAAACAGAAATCCCTCCACCAAGTCTTGGCGGATCCTGCTAGACGAAAAGTGGCGAAGTCGACCCCATTGGTCTCCACAATACCCATAGTCCGAAGAACCTCATGGCAGCCATACAAGAAATCCTGGGGGTCCTCTAAAGAAGCACCGCTGAATGTGGTGGTGAAGAGCTTGGTGAACCTATCCAGTCTCCACAAAGCATCTGCGGACATAGTCGCTCCATCGCCGGTCTGAGTCACAATACCCGGCTGAGCTACCACAACTGGCTGAACCACTAGAACCTGAGCCTGGGGAGCTACCTGCTCCGGAGTACGTGTAGCTGGAGTCTGAACTCCTCCTCCAGCCTGAGAAGTGGTTGGTGCTACTGGAAGCAAACCCGCTCTAGTGACGCTCTCCACAAAGCCCACCAATCTGACCAAAGCGTCCTGAAGAACTGGGGTGGCTATAAACCCCTCTGGGACCTGAGCTGGGCCCACTGGCGCTGCTGGGGCTGGGGCCGGAACCTCCTCGTCAAAACCGACCTGGGGCTCCGCCGCTGGTGCTGCTACTCGGGGCTGAGCTCTGCCCCTACCTCGTCCTCTAGCACGGCCTCGTCCTCTGCCCCTAGCGGGAGCTGCCTGGGGCTCGGACTGCTGGTCTGAAGATGAGGAAGCGCGTGTTCTCACCATTCTGCGAGGAAACAGAGTAGAAGTTCAATTAGCATTGAGACACCAAACCGCACGACAAGAAAGAACAAAGGGGAGACCTTTCCTAACTTGGCAGCCTCTGGGGATAAGTACAGACGTCTCCGTACCGATCCCTCAGACTCTACTAAGATTGTTCGTGAGTTGTGAGACCTATGTAACCTAGAGCTTTGATACCAACTTGTCACGACCCGGATTTCCCACCATCGGGAGTCGTGATGGCGCCTACTAACGGAGCTAGGCAAGCCAACTTAATTAAAAAATTCATTAAACACCTGTTCCTTTTAACAATTAACGGCATTAAATAAAGGCAACGGAATTAAAATCATGAGCGGAAGATTTAAATGTAGATAGATGATCAATAATACAGAAGTTCCACACATATATCTCTACCCCGGGACTGGAGTCACATACTCACGAACATCTAAGGAGTTCTACACACAAAGTCTGAAAGAAACACAATCTGTATATCTCGGGTACAATGAGATGACAGCCAAAATGTAAAGACAGAAGGGAGATGTCGGGCCCGCGGACGCCTGCAAGCTGCCTCGGGTCTCTCTCTAGACTGAAGGTGCGCCCCCGTGCTAATGCTGCTGCTGCTGCTCAAAACCTGGACCTGTGCAAAAATGCACAGAGTGTAGCATCAGCATAACCGACCCCATGTGCTGGTAAGTGTTTAGCCTAACCCCGGCGAAGTAGTGACGAGGCTAGACTGGACACCACATAAACCTGTGCAGTTATAAATATATAACGGAAACAAGATACGAAACAACTAGAAATATGGGATGGGGAAACATGCTGTGGGGAGATAACAACAGTAACAGTAAATCCGAAGTAATCAATCTAGGTGCAACTTACAATTTAAAACGAACAAGAAACTAATACCGACACTAAACACATTTGCATCAATAACTGTTGCGGCGTGCAACCCGATCCACAATTATCACTGTTGCGGCGTGCAACCCGATCCACAATTGTAACTGTTGCGGCGTGCAACCCGATCCACATATAACATTGTTGCGGCGTGCAACCCGATCCACAATTATAACTGTTGCGGCATGCAACCCGATCCACACATAACATTGTTGCGGCGTGCAACCCGATCCACATATAACATTGTTGCGGCGTGCAACCCGATCCGTAATGTATACCTCTCAACCTTGCCCAAGCAGCGGTCACAAATAAAGGGCAAGGGAGTAAACAAGTATTTGGAAAGAAATCCCAACAAGGGTACACAAACAACCCATGACAACCATGCAAGAGTAAATCGTTATTTCTCTTTTTCTCTCATTTTTTTATATCCTAACTCTCCTTAGCACTCGTGTCAAGATCTAAGGCATTTCTCATTTCACATGCTCTCACCATTTGTATTTCAAACCGGTCCAATGCTCCACGAAATTCTACAGTCACAATATCATTCCCAATATGTTTACCACGTATAGAAGCCATCAACGACATGGAAGGCATAACAATATCCAAGCAACTCACATATAAGGACTCACAGTCATGCTAGACCCCAATGTATAGGAACTCGTCACCATGCCTATACACCGTACTCGATCATTTAGCAATTAGCAAACAAGACTCGACTCCTATTCCCTCAAGCTAGGGTTAAACCAAACACTTACCTCGAAAGCTCCAAACTCAACTCAAGCCTCTAGTATAGCTTTACCCTTCGAATTCACGTCAAGACCGTTCGAACCTAGTCACAAATTACTCAAATGTATCAACAAATGCTAGTTAAACCAATTTGAAGGCATAAGAACGAATTTTCCAAAGTTTTGCCCAAAAATTCCCAAAACGCCCCCGGGCCCACATGGTCAAAACCCGAGGTTCGAACCAAAACCCGATTACCCATTCTCCCATGAACTCAGATATATAAGTTATTTTGGAATCGGACCTCAAATTGAGGTCCAAAACCCCCAAATTTTGAAACCCTAGTTCTACCCTAAATTCCCAAGTTCCCCCATTAAAACCTTTATTTTGAAGTTGGAATTATGTTTAAAGATGTTGAGAAGCAAGGAAAAATAAGTTAGAAATCACTTACCAATCGTTTTGAAGGAGAAGGATCGTTTGGAAAATCGCCTCTTATGTTTTGGGTTTTGAAAAAGTGTAAAATGACTGAACAAATCTCAGATTTATATACTTTGCTGAAGGACTGGCGCGGACCGCGCAAAAATGCCCCGCGGCCGCGCCGAGGAAGGGAGGGAAAACAGCTCTCTGAACCTACCCAGCGCGGACTGCACGATTTTGGTGCGCGGCCGCACTGGCGTCTTGCACCTGGGGCCTTCTCTGAATCTCCCAGCGCGGACCGCACGAACTAGGTGCGCGGCCGCGCTGGTCAAACCAAGGCTGAGGACCCCTCTGAATCTGGCCACGCGGACCGCGCGGACTGCACCGCGGCCGCGTGGCTTCCAGCGCGGACCGCGCGGAAATGACCGCGGCCGCGCTGGGGCCTGCAACACTGCAACATCTGATACTTTAAGCCTAAGGCCTCCCGGGACCTACTCAAAACTCACCCGAGCCCTCGGGGCTCCAACCCAAGCTTACACACTAACTCAATAATATCCTACGAACTCATCCGTGCGATCCAATCGCCAAAACAACATCGTAATCATCAAATTAGGCCTCAAGACCCATGATTTCCTTCCAATTTTCATAAGACATCAAGTTTAGAGTTTTTAGTCCAAGACACGTCAAACGACGTCCAAATCTAACCAAACTTTACAGCAATTGCTTAAATCATATTTAAGACTTGTGCCGGGCGTCGGAACCAAAATACGAGCCCAACAGCACAGTCTTCTAAACAAATAACACTTTCAAATTCTTTAATTATTTTCAGAAACAATTTCACACAATAATTCATTTCTCGGACTTGGGACCTCGGAATCTGATTCCGGGCACACACCCATGTCCCAAAATTTCCTACGGACCCTCCGGGACTGTCGAATCACGAGTCCGGGTCCGTTTGCCCAAAACGTTGACCAAAGTCAAACTCAATCAATTTAAACATCAAAATTTTTTTTCGCGGCCTCAGAAGTACAAAGGGAGTAGGAATACAGGTGATGACCCTTTGGGTCGTCACATGAGAACAAGCCTAAGTCCAACTTGGACGAAACAGAAGCAGTAAATTTGGGAGACGCCGAGACCATCAAAGAGACCCGCATCAGCATTCACTTGTTGCCAACAAGAGAAGGAAGAATACATCCGTTTTCTAAAGGAATATGAGGATATCTTCGCATGGTCGTATGATGATATGACCGGTTTGAGCACATCTATTGTGGCTCACAAGTTGCCTACTAACCCCATGTGTCCGCCAGTCAAACAGAAACTCAGAAAATTCAAACCAGACAAGAGTTTGAAAATCAAGGAGGAAGTTACCAAGCAGATCAAAGCCAAAGTTCTTAGGGTAGTTGAGTACCTAACCTGGTTAGCTAACATTGTGCCAGTTCCGAAGAAAGACGAGAAGGTCCGAGTATGTGTTGATTATCGGGATTTAAACAGAGAAAGTCCCAAAGACGACTTCCCACTGCCAAATATACATATCCTGATCGATAACTGCGCCAAGCATGAACTCCAATCCTCTGTAGATTGCTTCGCAGGTTATCACCAGATCTGGATGGATGTAGAAGACGCCGAGAAGACAGCTTTTATTACGCCTTGGGGTGTATACTGTTACAAGATGATGCCATTCGGTCCAAAGAATGCTGGGGCTACTTTCATGAAGGCCATGACAACCATCTTCCATGATATGATACACAAGGAAATAGAGGTATATGTGGACGACGTCATTATCAAATCCAAGTCACATAGCACACTTGAGGAAATTCTTCGATAGGCTAAGGAGGTACAATTTAAAGTTGAACCCCGCAAAGTGTGCATTTGGGGTTCCCGCAGGAAAGTTATTGGGATTCATTGTCAGTCGCCGAGGGATCGAGCTAGACTCGACTAAAGTCAAAGCTATTCAGGAGTTACCACCACCTAAAAGCAAAAAGGAAGTGATGAGCTTCCTGGGATGGCTCAATTACATAAGTCGATTCATAGCACAGTCCACAGTAATATGTGAACCCATCTTCAAGATGCTGAGGAAGGATGTCAAGACAAGTTGGACCGAGGATTGTTAGAAAGCTTTTGACAAAATCAAGGAATACCTGTCCACACCACCAGTTCTGGTCCCGCCAAAACCAAGACGACCTTTGCTACTTTATCTATCCGTGTTAGACGGAGCCTTCGGATGTGTTTTAGGACAACATGATGAGAGGAAGAAAGGAGCAAGCCATATATTACCTGAGTAAGAAATTCACACCTTATGAAGCACGGTATTCTCTGCTTGAACGCACTTGCTGCGCTCTGACCTGGACAGCCCAGAAATTGAGGCATTATTTCTATGCCTACACTATATACCTCATATCCAGAATGGATCCCCTGAAGTACATATTTCAGAAGCCCATGCCTACTGGGAAGTTAGCTAAATGGCAGATACTACTGAGTGAGTTCGACATCGTCTATGTAACTCAAAAGGCGGTCAAGGGACAAGCATTGGCAGATCACCTTGCTGAAAATCCGGTGGGAGGAGAATACGAACCCTTGAAAACGTATTTTCCTGATGAAAAAGTGTCATTCGTAAGGGAAGACATTACCGAAGCATATGACGGTTGGAGGATGTTCTTTGATGGAGCCGCAAATTTCAGAGGAATGGGCATTGGAGCGGTTTTGGCATTAGAAACGGGTCAGCACTATTCGGTATCTGCTAAACTCAGATTCCCCTGCACTAACAACATGGCGAAATATGAAGCCTGCATACTAGGGCTCAACATGGCAGTCGACATGAACGTTCAGGAGTTGCTGGTTGATCGCTGACTCAGATTTGCTTGTGCACCAGGTACAAGGAGAGTGGGCCACCAAGAATTCCAAGATATTTCCATATTTGCACCATGTGCAGGAATTGAAAAGGAGGTTCAAGAAGATAGAATTCCGACACGTGCCCAGAATTCAGAATGAGTTTGCCGACGTATTAGCCACTTTGTCATCCATGATACAACATCCAGATGAGAACTACATTGATCCCATTCCGGTGAGGATCCATAATCAGCCAGCTTACTGTGCTCATATCGAGGAAAAAGCCGATGGAAAGCCTTGGTTCCATGACATCAAAGAATACTTATCAAAGGGAGAATACCCGGAGCATGAAAATCACATTTAGAAACGCACACTCCGGAGATTGTCAAATCACTTCTTCCACAGCGGAGGGAACTTGTACAGAAGAACTCCTGATTTGGGGTTACTAAGGTGTGTCGACGCGAAGGAAGCTTCTAAGCTACTTGAGGATGTGCATGCTGGGACCTGCGGTCTGTACATGAATGGTTTTGCTCTGGCCAAGAAAATACTCAGGGCAAGTTACTTTTGGATGACCATGGAGACGGATTGTGTTCAGTATGTCCGCAAATGCTTTCAATGTCAAGTGCATGCCGATATGATAAAAGTGCCGCCAAACGAGCTCAATGCAACAAGCTCACCTTGGCCATTCGCCGCCTGGGGAATGGATGTTATCGGCCCGATTGAGCCCACTGCTTCGAACGGACACCGGTTTATTCTGGTAGCCATTAGTTACTTCACAAAATGGGTAGAAGCTGCATCTTACAAAGTTGTAACCAAGAAAGTCGTTGCAGATTTTGTCAAGGATCGTATTGTTTGCTGATTCGGAGTTCCTGAGTCCATTATTACAGACAATGCCGCCAACCTCAACAGTGATCTGATGAAAGCTATATGTGAAACTTTAAAAATCAAGCACAAGAATTCCACCGCCTACAGACCTCAGATGAATAAAGCCGTAGAAGCCGCCAACAAAAATATTAAGAAGATACTAAGGAAAATGGTGGAAAATCACCAGCAGTGGCATGAGAAATTACCCTTTGCTCTGTTAGGATACTGCAACATAGTTCGCACGTCAACTGGGGCAACCCCCTACATGTTGGTTCATGGTACTGAGGCTGTCATCCCAGCCGAGGTAGAGATGCCATCTTCGAGAGTCATACAGGAAGCTGAACTCAGTGATGCGGAATGGATAAGGAGCCGCTATGAACAACTGGCCCTTATCAATGGAAAGAGGATGAACGCAGTATGCCACGGCCAACTTTATCAGAACAGAATGTCTAGAGCTTTCAACAAAAGAGTCAAACCAAGACAGTTCGCACCAGGGCAGTTGGTATTGAAGAAAATCTTCCCTCATCAAGATGAAGCCAAAGGGAAATTCTCTCCCAACTGGCAAGGTCCGTATATGGTTCACAGGGTCCTGACAGGAGGAGCACTCATACTTGCAGAGATGGACGGAGAACTCTAGCCAAAACCAATCAATTCAGACGCAGTCAAGAGATACTATCCCTAGATTATTTCACATTTCTTTTCTGATGTGATTGAACTACGCTTGACCTGATTCCCGTTTAAGAGGGGATACGTAGGCAGCCTTATGGGTTCGGTCATATCATAATAAAATTTTCATTTTCCCCAAGATTAGAAACTGGGGCAGAATTTTGAGGGGGATCCTCAAAATCCCGGGGCAAGTCCAGCCAGCGCCATCACATGCCAGGAAGCCGGTAATCAGTCAAGAACTGGGGATTCTCAAAATTCTGAAGAAGATTCAGCAGGGTCCGCCATCCGCAAATAGTTAAAAATCATCTACCAAACTGGGGCAGAATTTTGAGGAGGACCATCAAAATTCCAACATAAGAGAGCTGCAATGCCTTTGAAATGTGTCACAGTCGCTATTTCATCAAAAATTACTTGATATATCAATACGCTTCCAAAACGATTCTATTTTATCAATGAATGCATATTTTTCAAAAATTCTATTTTCATAATGGTTAGGTGCTACCTAGGGGAACTCGAAGGGGGGTTTCCAGAGCGGAGTAGAGCAAGGCCGGCAGACGAAGCAAGAACCAACCCCCCTCATAAAACTTACGATTTTTCTTTGAACGCAGGCACATCTGACGTAACGGTAGCATTCGCGAAACATGTATACACAAAGCAAATTCACCATCCATCTGTCCATCAGACACTGAATACATCCCAGCTAAGACATACTCTACCCTTATCTGCTATTCTCTCTTTGCATGAGTCTAATCTCTGACTCCACATTTGCATGAGTCTAATCCTTGACTCCATACATGCATGAGTCTAATCTCTGACTCCACATTTGCATGAGTCTAATCCTTGACTCCATATTTGTATGAGTCTAATCCTTGACTCCATGTTTGCATGAGACTAAGCTCTGTCTCCCATCTTGCATGAGTCTAATCCTTGACTCCATATTTGCATGAGTCTAATCTCTGACTCCATACTTGCATGAGTCTAATCTCTGACTCCATATTTGCATGAGTCTAATCCCGGACTCCATATTTGCATAAGGCTAAGCATTGCCTTCTCTTTGCATGAGGTTAAGCTCTACCTCCACATCTGCATAAGGCTAAGCATTGCCTTCCATTCGCATGAGACTAAGCCCTGTCCCGAATCTTGCATGAGGTTAAGCTCTACCTCCATATTTGCATGAGTCTAATCTCTAACTCCATACTTGCATGAGTCTAATCTCTGACTCCATATTTGCATGAGTCTAATCCCGGACTCCATATTTGCATAAGGCTAAGCATTGCNNCTAAATAATCTTACAACTGAATTAGCGAACTAAAAAACTATTAAACCCCAAATAACAATCAACACAATTAGTTAAAAACAAATTAACACAAAAACTGCTCAAAAATCAAAACTAAATTAAAAAGTGCAAATTACACCGTATTTTGTGATTTTCTATTTGTGAAATACTTAATTTCTAATCAATCCTAAAAAATGTGAAATTAAAACCCTAAATGCAAGATATTTTTGTATTTTTATGAATTATGACGACTAAAATGCACAGATAAAAATGCAAACAATCAACAAAGATCCACAAAATCCATAAAATTGCAAATAATGAAAAGAAGTTATTTTGTTTTGAATTTATGGGAGTAATTCATATAGGGAAAAAATCACGTGCTCACAGCCGCTTCCACATCTCGTGTCCGCTCTTGCAATAATTTCATCGGCATACTCCGCGGGTGAATCCAGAACTACACATGGCCTGATTCCTGTAAGACCAGGGATATGTAGGCAACTCGAAAACCGGAGTTCGACCTCCGTCTTTCAAAACATCCCATCCGGTCAAAATTGGCCATTATTTCTTTACCCGAAAACTCTTTCATCCTTCCCGGGTAAAGAGGGGCAGCTTTTGATACCCAATTTTTCCTTATATATTTTTAAATATGCATAAATACCTTCAAATAGCATATATATGCATATATAAGCATGCACAAGGTTTTTATAATTTTTCCCATGATTTTAAGGATTTAAATTGATTTATTTTCTTCCCTTTTATTCATAAAATCCCCAATAATTATTTCCCAAATTATTGCTATGATGCTTTATTCATTTAATCTCTATACTTATACCAAAATATGGTTGATATATTTTTATGCATTTTTTATAATTGCATTTGGTATTTTTCAAGCTAAATTGCATATAATTGCAATATTAGCCCTTTTATGTATAATTACATTTTATATGCATGAAATTGGTCCCTATATTATTAAAATGATAATATATATTTTAAATCATCTTGGCATATTAAATTATTTTCCAGAATTATTTATTATAAATTAAAATAGGGAGAATTGGCTATTTAAATTGTAGCCAGATTTGGCTTTCAATTTTAGCCAAATTAAGCCCAATACCCCATCCCAATTTCGGATTAAAATACCCGACCCAGGCCCTAATTATACCTACCCGACCCAAAACCCATCAGATCCTGGCCATTGATCTAAAAGATCAACGGTCCTCGTTCATTCTTTCCTTTTTAATTCTAAACGACCCCCTAACCCTAATCACTTTTTCATACCCGCCGCCTTCAGATGCTCTCGTCCTCTCTCTTCTCTCAACCTAACCCTAACACCTCATCAACCGCCGCCTCCATCTCCGATCTTCTCCGGCGACCACCTTTCAACCCCAAGCCTCCAATGATCCCTCCATCGCCTTGCTCATCATCTCTGAGGCCTTCAAGGGCCCTGGGCCATGCCGACTTGTATCAAGGGTTGCTGTTTTGTTTGTTCATGACTTCTCCAGTGTGATTTTGGGCAAAATCACACCATATATGTTACGATCGTTGAAGTTTATAGCAGGTTCTTCCGTTTCTATTTGGGTTTCCTTTGAAACCCTAACTTTCGTTTGTATCTCCTAGATCTGTGCTATTTTTGACAATTCAAGTCTGTTTCTTTCTATGTTTTACACTATTCTCAAACTTCTTTTGCAAAAAAAAAAAATCATCGATTGCGAGTTGTTTTACTTTCTTCTAAAGCTAGGATTTTCGGAACTTCTTATACACTTTGTTTAAACTGATTCTTTATGTTTGAAACTTCTATCCTTGCATATCTTGACTGATTCTATGTTCTTACTGCTTTTTCAACTCGCCTATGTTAAAAGCCCTAATTTTTTTAGATCTTCTTTCTTTTGGTTCTGTGTGTTAGCATGACTGCTCAATTCTTGTTAAGTTTCTGTGGTTACCGTGCTTCGAATAGGTTTTACTGAGTCCTTAGCCTACTTATATCACCTCTATGTGATTGTATTCATCTTGATTGTTCATCTCTTGCCTCTTTCTATCGATATTGCTGACCTTGCCTGTTTGCTACGTCTGTTTGTTCTTCTCTACTTATATGTTAAAGTATAGAATCATAACTCTCTCTTGATTGATTTTGATTTCCTTATATGATGGTTTGATTGAAAGATTTTCTTTTAAAACCCTAAAATTCTACCTTGTCTGTTTAAATTGACTGATCCCCATACCTTATTGCTATGGTACTTTATTCTCACTGAATCATTTCCTTAATTGGAGTTTTCCGAACTTAGGCCTAATTGACTACCCTATGCTTACTGAACCTTGATTCTTTCCTTATTTGTCATGTACTGATTTTTCTTGCCTTATATGCTACCGGTTCTTACCGTTTGAATTAATTCCCTTAACTTAAGGGAGTACTTGCCTTGATTTTTTGGCTGACTGATTCTGAGTTCCTTAATTACCATGCTACTATGATTCTTACCTTATTTGCTACCTGTTTTCAAGCTATAAATACTCTAGTCTTTCATTAGCACAAAAGACGAACATTGGGGTTCAAAACTATCTCTCATACTAAAAAATCTTTGCTCTCTCTTGTGCTATTTGCTACTGTTCTAAGTTAGCCGGCTGCAAGCCAAGGCTAACCATTTGTGCTCTCTTGTTCTTTCATTCTGCTTACTCTCCCCTTCACTGGTATGTCCTAGTTTCAATTTAAAGTTCCAACAACAACAAGATTCTCTTATTGTTTCAGTTCCTCTTGTTTCTAGTTTGCTTTTATTTATGGTTTTGTTGTGAAATTTGTAGTTAAGAGTTACATTATCAGCATGTTATTATGTCTTCCCCCTCGTTTAGATCAGTATATTCCCCTTTATGTGTGTTTCTGAGCATGTCATATCTCTTACTTGTTGTGTACTTACCATCCTATATCCCATGAATTCCCAAATCCCTATCACCCCTCTATATGGTTGTGTTCTTCATGTCTGGTTTTGTGACTATACTAGTGTCAGCTGTTTCTGAGCATGTCCAAACCAGTCCTAGACCTTTGTTGGGTTATGTGTTTGCAGGAAAATGTTCTATGTATCCCAAACCCCTTGACCCCTGTGCGTGACTGCTGAATTTACTTGGTTCTGTGAACTAGATATGTATAAACCTGTCATAAGGTGTTTTGACTTCTGTTCATCTCTTCAAACAAGTCTCTGTTGTTCTACTACATTATTTTCAAAAGAAAAGACTTTTTGTTAAATGCAGTTTCTTACTAAAACCTTTTCCATTTGTGTCCATCACTTTTCACTCTACTCTTAGTCAATAAGTTCTGCCCCCTCTCGTATGTGTACTGCCTTGGGATCCTTTTGAGAACCCTCTGAACTCTGGCATACTGAGGCTGGACTTTCCACGCTGCACTTTTTCAATCTTTGGTTACTAAGTCTAGGTGTAAGCACTGCCCGGGATCCTTGAGATCCTTAGGGAACTTTGATGCACCTAGACTCTGATTTGTCTATGGAACTGATGCATATGAAGCCATTGGAGGCTTTGGGAAATCTGTGCCTAATTGAAGGCTCCCTATAGAATAGCTTCTTGATTTGCTATTTCTATTAATGTAATTCATTCATTGACCTGTAATAATTTGTAAACAGATATTGGGGTATTTAGTAAAAAAGGGTGGTAGATGCATACTTTATGGGGTAATACGGGTAGAAATCCTGCTCCTAGGACTTTACTTTTAAAGTCTGTTTTCTCTGAATAGACAACATGCTCATAGGATTTTACTCTTTAATCTGATTGCTTTGCCTAATAGAAATCATGTCCATAGGATTTCACTTTTAAGTTTGTTTGCTCATCAAGTAGAAACCATGTCTATAAGGTTTTACATTCTGTCATGTTTAGAAACCCTGCTTATAGGTTCCAAACAATCATGTCTTACAATCAGTTTAATAATAGATGCCATGCCTATAGGACCTAATCCAGATTCAGTTATAACAAGTATTTATGTATGTTTCCATACCTGCAAATCGTTAAAATCAGTGTTACGCTTAGATATCATGCATATAGGGAGCTCTACTCACAATTCTGTCTGTTAACTTAGTCTAATAAATCGACTTGATCACGCCTAGTTCGTTTCAGAATTGGTTCTATTAAGTATCAAGCATTTCCTGAAACAAGTTCTTTCAAACTGCCTCAATCTCATTAGATATCATGCCCATAGGTATTAAAGGATGTTTATTTCGAAACCTGTTTTGCTTCCATATTAATATAGACATCAGTATTCTGCGTATTGGCAAGCCTTAAGGCGTTTTCAAAACTGCATTCTCTGAAACTGTCCCTATCGCTCGATGTTTTCTGATCCTAACAGGCTTTTAAAAAGAGTCCCCAGGCAACTACTAGGGTGTAACTTCTGAGTCTAAAAAGGTTTGTCTGTTTCTGCATATTCATTTAGATATCCTGCTTTAGGACATTGATTAATAAAAGACCTTAACTGTGCTTGAGTCGTGCTGCTTACGTGTTTGTTTGAGGAGGAAACTCTGAGCCTCTTAATTGTTCCCATTATGTGTGAAAGTCCTAAATGCTTTTGACTGTCGCCTTAGAATTTTTGCCTTTTAAACCTTAGGGGTATGTCTAGAACCACCTATAGGTAGAGGTCCTAACTCCCTCCAGGACCATTAAGAAGGGACGGGTAGCAGCACGCAATAGGAATCATTGACCAAACACTCGCTTTGCATGACCAATAAGGGGATGGGAAGGGTAGACATGGGATATGATGACTATGCGCTAATGTCACATGTAGCCCCTCATTGAGGAGTGTTTACCGGGCATTGCGTGGGGGTGATCCTATAGGATAACCAACCTAGGACCCCTCCTTACTAAATCCTTTTTTTATTTAAACCTTTGTTCAAACCTTTATCTTATTACTTGAGTTACCCAACGTGCTTTACTTGAAACTTATTTGATTCAACCGTTTATATGGACTAATTTGTGAATATATGTTCGGCCGGGACCCACAGTTGTGGACCAAGAGGGGTGCCTAACACCTTCCCCTCGAGGTTACTTCGAGCCCTTACCCTAATCTCTGGTAATGCAAACCAACCCAAGAGTTAATCGCTCTAGGTGCCCTAACGCACCGTAATCCGTTAGGTGGCAACTCTTCAAATACCCAATTCCCAAAAAGAAATGAGTCATTACACCCCGTGAACGTCGAAACCCAGACCTCTCCCCGTCAAAAAGGGAGGGAAAAAGGGAGCGCGACAGAGTACGAGAACAAAATGCTCCGCAACCAAATGAAAGAGAACCAAGAAAGGGTAGAAAAAATACCGGGTGCTCCAAAGCTTTTACCAAAATGAGACACCGGCCGGTTCGTAGAACAACCATACAGTGACGAGGCCGCACCACACGCCGTACCTAAAACCTTCAAAATACAGCCGTACTTGAAAATATATGGCGGCACGACGGACCCTGAAGACCATGTGATGCACTATGTCAATGCAGTGAAAGGAAATGACCTCGCCAAAGAACAAGTGTCATCCATATTGCTTAAAATGTTTAGTGAAACCCTAACCGGGGGGAGCGCTGACTTGGTACTCACAGTTACCCGCGTGTTCCATAGAAACATTCGAGGACATAGCTGACAAGTTCGTCACCGCCCATACCGGGCCTAAGAAAGCAGAGGCGAGGGTGAACGATATAATTGCCATTAAACAGTCACCTTGCGAAGGACTCTGGGACTTCCTAGCCCGATTCAACCATGTGAGAATGACTCTTCCAAATGTATCGGGAGGGGATGGCGGCCACCAGAAAATTGCTAAGCCGACTCATGAAATATCCCCCAACCACTTGGGGCAAAATACACAATGCCTACTAAGCCGAAGTCTGAGCCGACGAAGATGACCTGAATGGGCCAAGCCAATGGTTAACTTCGGTTTAAGCCGAGTCTAGAAAGGACCGGAGAAACGACAACAGAAAAGAAATAGCAGGACCCCGACTTATCGGGAAAGACACCAGCCCTACGTCAGAGGCACCCACATGCCGCCTCCCCGTCCCGACGAAAGCCCATCTAGGCCACGAATAGGAACTCACCGAAATGAGAGAGGTATGACACCCTTATTATCTGCTCACAATTTCTGTATCCCCCCTTCAGAAATACTCTATGCGCTGGAGAAGCTCGGCCCAAAAGTGAAATGGCCGCAGAAGATAAGATCCGACCCAAGCACCAGAAAGTCAAATGCCCTCTGCGAATTTCACCATGAGCGGGGTCATAAAACCGAAGACTGTATCACCTTAACACAAGAGGTCGTGAACATGCTCCACCAAGGACATTTGAAAGAGCTGATGAGCGCCTGAGGAAGGGCAAACTTCGCTCGAGGACGCAAACAGCAATAGTGTCCACCAAAGAAACAATCCCCAGCCCGCACCATCCAAATGATCATCGGAGGAGGCGATGATACATCGATCAACAATGTGAAGTTCACAACCACCCATAAGCTGAAACGATCAATCACCCATGAATGGTATCACGACCTCGAAGAAAGTATCTTCGACGAGTCGGATACCCATGGATTGACCTTTCCTCATTATGACTCTCTTATTATTACTTTAGGCATTTCAAATACTGATGCAAACGCATTATGGTTGACGACGGAAGTGGCTCGTGCATTATCTACCCTCGAGTTCTCATACAAATGAGGCTCGAAGATAGGATAGTGCCACGCTGCAACACACTAACAGGTTTAACAATGCAGTTGAGCGGACGTCCGGAGAAATCACGCTACCCGTCCTGGACGGTGGTATCACTTTGAAAAATACGTTTCACATTATGGATCAAGACACGGCGTACAACGCTATCATAGGACGGCCTTGGATACACGCCATGAGGGCCATCCCCTCTAGTTTATATCAAGTCGTCAAGTTTCCCAACCCGTAGGGAGAATTCAGCATCCCTGGCGAGAAGCGCACGGCCCAAGAATGCTACCACATCGCCCAAGATTGCACATACACTCAACAATTGAAGGACGAAGGCAAAGAAACATAGCAATTAACAAGGTCGAGGTCAGGTGGTGACGAAGGAAAAGATGTCATCAAGGACCATGAAGTCATAGAGGCTACAGGGTCAACTGTAGAGGACCTCGACCCCATGCAGCTCGATAAAAAACGACCACAGCTAAAAGGCTATATTGGCCACAAAGTCCAAGAACCAAGTAAATTTCATCAATTCTTAGCTAACAATGCAGACTTGTTTGCTTTTTCTCATGCAGATATGCCGGGCATCCCAAAGGAGATAGCAACATACAAATTGAATGTCGACCTATTCTACCCCCCAGTGCGGCAAGTTAGAAGAAAATTCAATGCCGCGATAAATGATGTTGTCCATGAGGAGGTGGAAAAATTGCTTGAAAATGGCTCTATCAGAGAGTCAAAATATCCCCAATTGGTCGCCAACGTGGTCATGGTAAAAAAGAAAAACGGGAAATGGCGGATGTGCGTAGACTTCACATATCTGAACAAAGCATGCCCGAAAGACTCATTCCCACTATCCCATATTGACCAACTCATCGACGCAACTGCTAGGCACGAGCTATTAAGTTTCCTAGAAGCCTATTCGGGTTACAACCAGATCCTCATGGAGGAAGAAGATCAGGAAAAAATCACTTTCATCACCCACCAGGGGACGTACTGCTACAAGGTCATGCCGTTCGGTTCGAAAAACACCGGGGCAACATATTAGAGGCTGATGACCAAAATGTTTAAAGATAATCTCGAAAAACCCATGGAAATATATATAGACGACATGTTGGTCAAGTCAAAAAAAAAAAGGAAGACCACATCGACCACTTGAGGGAAGCCTTCGACACACTCAGACGGTATGGCATGAAATTGAATCCCGAGAAATGTGCCTTCAGTGTAACCTCAGGAAACTTCCTTGGCTTTTTAGTATCACAGCGAGGCATCGAGGTCAACCCGACCAATAAAGACTATAGAAGGAATACTGGAGAACTTGACTAGCAAGAAGCAGGTGCAGAAACTGACCGGTCGTATAGCCGCCTTGTCAAGATTCATCTCACGGTCCTCTGACAGGTGCCACAAATTTTTCGGCGTACTCAAAAAAGACAACGAACTCCAATGGAATTCAGAGTGTGTCAACGCCTTAAAGGAACTAAAGGCATACCTGTCTTCGCCCCCACTGCTTGCTAAGGCGGAACCCAGAGAACGTCTCCTCATCTACTTGGCCGTATCTGATGTTGTGGTAAGTGCAGTCTTGGTCAAAGAAAATAAAGGTGCGGAATCTCCAATCTACTATACTAGCAAAACTTTGGTCGACACTGAAACGAGGTACCCCCACCTCGAGAAGCTGGCCTTAGATTTGGTCGTAGCTTCACGAAAGCTTAGACCTTATTTCTAGTGCCACCCCATCGCAGTGGTCACGACCTTTCCTCTAAGGAGCATCCTGCACAAACCTGAGTTGTAGGGTAGGTTGGCCAAATGGGCCATAGAATTGAGCGAGCACGATATAACCTATCAATCGCGAACAACGATAAAGTCACAAGTACCTGCTGACTTCGTCGCGGACTTCAGTGCAAAAAAAATGCCCCAGTCAAAGGGAATCCGCCACTGCTTCCCCCAAGACACACGACCTATGGATTCTGTACGTCGATGGCGCCTCTAACGCGTCAGGATCTGGACCAGGAATCGTGCTCGAGGTCTCAACAAGAAAAATAATTTGCCAGTCCATACGGTGCCCTGGCCCCTGATATGACTAACAATGAGGCCGAGTATGAGGCCGTGATTATAGGGTTAAAATTGGCACTTAAGTACGGAGCACGGCAAGTAGTCGTAAGATGCGACTCACAACCGTCGTCAATCAAGTCACAGGGACTTTACAAATCAAGGAATAAAGGCTACAAAAAATACCAGGCCGGTCGAGTTCGATGAATGCCAGCTTGACCAAATACCTCGAGCGCAGAACATCGAAGCGGACGGCCTCGCCAAACTGGCGGCGGCCACTAAAAGCATAACCGGAGAAGGGAACGTGGTTACTCTCCTCCACTCGTCAATCGACCAAATCGAAGTACGCACTATTAACCTAACTTGGGATTGGTGCAATCGTATTGTCACACACCTGCAGGACGATGTGCTTTCAAACGACAAAAAAGAAGCCAAAAAAGTTGGAATGCAAGCAGCCAGGTATAGCGTCATCAATAATGACCTGTACAAGAGGACGTATGGCGGCCCTCTAGCAAAATGCTTAGGACCAAACTAGACATGACGTGCCCTAGAAGAGGTCCACGAAGGTCACTGCGGGGCTCATACCAGCAATCGAGCCCTAGTCAGATGCCTTATACGAGTAGGCTACTACTAGCCCACAATGAAAAAGAAAGCCGTTGACTTCGTTAAAAATGCGAACCATGCCAAAGATACGCCCCCATGATCCATCAAGCGGGCGAGCACCTCCACCAGTCACCTCACCCTAGCCCTTCACCAAATGGGGAATGGATATCGTCGACCCCCTCCCAGCAGGACGAGGTAATGTGCAATTTCTTATAGTTTTAACTGACTATTTTTCTAAGTGGGTGGAAGCAGGTGCGTTCACTCAAATACGCGAGCAAGAAGTGATCTCCTTCATATGGAGGAACATTGTATGCCGCTTTGGCATCCCCAAAGAAATCAGCTGTGACAACGGACCTCAATTCACGGGAAGGAAGGTCGTCGAGTTCTTCGAAAAATAGCACATCAAAAGAATACTCTCCACGCCATATCAACCCGCTGGCTACGGAGAAGTGGAATCCTCCAACAAATCGATATTGAATATCATAAAAAGAAGCTCGAGAATGCCAAGGGACTGTGGCCGGAGTTGCTGCCGAAAGTGCTATGGGCATACCGCACTACTCCAAAGACAAGCACAGGAGAAATGCCGCACTCACTAGTCTATGGGACTGACGTAGTGATACCGGTCGAGGTCGGAGAACCAAGTCTAAGGTACTCACATGAGAGTGGACCAAGCAACGACGAAAGCAGAAGGCAAGACCTCGACGAGGCCTAAGAACGGAGAGACATGGCTTACGTAAGAATGGTAGCCGAGAAACAACAGGAAGAGCGGTACTATAACAAAAAAGCCAAGGTCAGACTGCTCAAAGTCAGGGACTATGTACTCAAATCCAAAACACAAGCGAGCAAGGATCCACATAAAGGAAAATTGGGGAATAATTGGGACGACCTGTATAAAATCACTCGGGCACCAAGCAAAGAGTCGTTCCAACTAGAAACAATGGAAGGAAAATTACTACCAAACAATTGGAATGTCGCCCATCTCAAATACTTCAACTTCTAAGGAAAGATGTTCTCCAAGTCGTTCTCTTTTTCCCTCACCCGGGTTTTGTCCCAATTGGGTTTTCTCGGGGAGGTTATTAATGAGGCGATGGAGAGGACATCTCGAAGTTAAGTACAAGTTCATCGCTCGACCTCTCAAATACTTCTCCAGGTCGACCAATGAAGGGATTCCAGTTCGAAAAACAAGAACATGTAAACTTCTCCAATGTATGTATATGTAAAGCAAAGTATGCAAACACATGATGTTCACCTGTCTCCACCAAGTTTAAACACAACACCAATCCAGGAACTCACATTCGACCTCTTTTGAATTAATTACGAGTAACATTCGACCTTGCTTTAATCAACTCACATTCGACCTCATTCGAATTAATTACGAGTAACATTTGACCTCGCTTGAATCAACTCACATTCGACATCGTTTGAATTAATTACGAGTAATATTCGACCTCACTCGAATCAACTCACATTCGACCTCGTTCGAATTAATTATGAGTAACATTCGACCTCACTCGAATCAACTCACATTTGACCACGCTCTAATCAACTCACATTTGACCTCGTTCGAATTAATTACGAGTAACATTCGACCTCGCTCGAATCAACTCACATTTGACCTCACTCGAATCAACTCACATTCGACCTCGTTCGAATTAATTACGAGTAACATTCGACCTCGCTCGAATCAACTCACATTCGACCTCGTTCGAATTAATTATATGTAACATTCAACCTCACTCGAATCAACTCTCATTCGACCTTGTTCGAATTAATTACGAGCAAAATTTGACCTCGCTCGAATCAATTCACATTCGACCTCGTTCGAATTAATTATGAATAATATTCGACCTCGCTCGAATTACCTCACATTGACATTGTTCGAATTAGTAAAGAGTTATATTCGACCGCACTCGAATTCAGATCATACTCAACCTAACTTGAGTTCGATTTGCAAGTTAACTTCGTTTGAGTTAGCTACGGCAACATGGGACTTCACCCAGGTTCAATCTAAGATATACTCGACCATATTCAAGCTAGCACATACCGACGCAGTCCTTCTAATCGAAACAATCATTCTAAGAAAACGTTCAAAGAAAAACAAAAGATTCGACAACAATACATCAAGAGTTATGATCATTCCACTCCAAAGAATACCTTACAAGGGGCCAAAAGGCGCCCACACAAAAAAAAAAGACGACAAAAACTAAGTACAAAGTACTACTCCACGTCGTCCCCATCTTCATCTCCATTTCCATCGCCATCACCCTCTCCACCATCCGGGTACTCGTCATCATGCCAAGCGTCCAGCTCGATGCCGTCCAGTTCATCCTCGCCACCATCCGCCCTTGGCATAGTAGGGTCGAAACCATAGGCAACTAGAGCTTCACGCGCCTTAGCACGAGCACCCTCAAACTCAAGATCAGTAACTCTCTTAGCCGCCATCAAATCCCTAAAAATGTCCAACTAGGCCTCGCCATGGATCCAATTCTCATATGAATCCAGCGGCACGTCAAGAAAGGAGGAAGTGTGAGAAGAGGTCTATCGAGCCAACAGTTGCACCTTCTCGGCCTCAAGATCGGTGACCTTATCATTCAAATCGGAGACCTCCCCTTTAAGTCCGGCAATCCGCTCATCGAGCCCGGCCTCCCTAAGTGTGGCCGCCTCAGTCTCACTCGCTCATTCGGAACGAAGAACACGAACGGCCTCCTCCATCGCGGCCACTTTGGCCGGAGCTCAGTGGCGGATTCAGGATTTTAAGGTTGTGGGTGCTTCAATTTCTTTAAACATAAAGTTTCTATCAATCACATAGCATAAATGTAGAACTAAAGTTAATGAGGAAACTAAAATTAGTATAATTGTTACAAAAAAAATTATAATCACAAAATCATAAAGTACTCGACAATTTTTTACATTTTGAAAACTATATAAATAATATTGTCATTGCTTACACTTGCAAATATTTTACGCTCTACCTAGTAAACTAAATAATTATTTAAAATTCACCACCAATGTTGTTAAAAAATTCATCTATTATGTGGTTCTGGAAATTGTTTGAATCTTCAAGAAGGCTAATTTGGGATCTTTTTGGAAGCTGGTTTTTTTCCTCCTTTTGCATCAATGAATTAGATCAAATAAGAAAAAACAAAAACACTAAAACAAAAAGTGAGCGAAAAGTCGATAGTACTAAAGAGAAATAAAAGAAATAAAAAGAACTAGAATTGAGACAAATAAATCGCTACTGAAAAGCAATTGAGTAGAAAAGAAGACCTAAAATGGTTCGGGTGGGAGGAGACAGGGGGAATGACATTTAAAAGATAAAATAAAATAGAATTGTTATTTAATCATTTGCTTTTAGCAAAATCAACCTCTCATCGCCGTCATTGTGCGACTGAAGCACCCACTGTTAACCAAAGCAACCAATCAAATATTTGTTTCCTGGGTGCTAACTAAATGTATCAGTTTCTTAGTATTTTTTATATGCCTTTATACACTTCACGTCAAGGTCAATGGGTGCTTAAGCACCCACACCCATGTATGTAGATCCGCCCATGCCGGAGCTGCCTTCGTGGCTTCCTCGACCTTGCCTAATTCTGCCGTCGCCTCAACCAGCTCATCGCTCAAGGCATTGAACTGGGTCGAACTTTGCTCAAGCTCAGCCCGTAGGGATGCTAGTTGAGTCTGAAGATCTGCGCATTCCATCGTAACCCCCATTATCACCTCGATCTCGTCCTCCTTGGCCCTAAGCGACCCCTCGAGCTCACTGCACTTTCGAAAACCCTCACAAGCTCTTCGTCTTTTTGCTTCATCTCGTCTCTAAGAGCTTGGAAGCTGCCATCCGTGCCGAGCAGAAGACACAACGAAGGATGTTTAGAGCGGTACTCACGGTACTTCGACTCCATTCTCTTGAAGATAGCCCTTCTCCTCTCTTCTCGACGGGCACACTTGATTTCCATAATGAGGGTCCAGCAAAAATGAAAACTGGAGAAAGGAGTTAGTGAAAATAAAGGAGAAAGAGATAAGATGCAAAGAACGGCAACCGGAGTACCCGCAGAGCCATTCCCAATATGCCCAACGATAGGGCGTCGTCGTCCAACGTCTATAGCATCTTATCCTCGGCACCGAAACAAAGCGAACCCAAGTCAGGGACTACGGTCTCCGTGCGCGTAAGCAAATCTAGGTGGAGTGGGATAATTATGCTGCGAGTGGTCCCCTCCGTCCTCACCTCCACCCGAATAAACCCCTCATTGTACATCCTAACCTCTTAAGGGTCGATGTCAGAGCTGGATTCGTAACCATCTATGGCTACATTCTTTCCCCTCACCTTGGCAGAAGAAGGGAAGTCGGCGTGCCCCGACGGCGATGGATCACTCGAAGACATGACCTCAACCTCCTCAGCTCGTTCATCTCTTTCCCCAACGACGTCAGGCAAGTCGACAATGTCCACATTTACCGAAGGGGGAGAATCTCAGTGTCCAAAGATCGCACGCCCTCGGACGCAGCCGCGTCCTAGTTGGGACCACCCAATGCTAACCCTTCAGTTCCCACCACCTCGTCACCAAACTCTATCCTCCACCTTTTTATTAACGGAGCTACTTCCTCTTCGCTTGGCGACAACTCGTTCACCAAGTGCAAAACAGGAGAAGTTGAAATCCCAGCCGGTGGAGCCGTTGTTTGGTGGCCAGGTCTGCGTGCAACTAGGGTCGGGGAAGGAGCCACAATCCGAGTAGGCTCGCCTACGGCCGCAGCGAGCAACAACCCTGTGGAAGCACCCGACTGGCGAAAGGCTGAGGTAGGAGCTTTCTTCTTCGTTGAAGCCTTCCGACCTGATACCAAGGAAACTCAGTTCAAAGAAAGGAAAGAAAAAAGAAACTACGCTAACACTAAATCAACGAAGGACCAAACCGGAAACGCACCAATCTCAGAGGGCCTACGACCAAACTTCTTGTGGAATAATGACCACTCACGAATCCCCACTGTGCAGGGCAAGATCTGGCTCACCCAGTCTCGAATGTCGGCGACCAGCATAGAGGGCTCTCTTTCGGCTAATAAAAAAAGAAGAGAAGAACAGTTAGGTCGTCGATAAAACAAAACAAGACGAGGAATCGGTTGATAGAGGTACTTACGAGCAAAGTTCCACATTTTGGGGAATCCGCTAGGATTCGTCACCACGCGCTCGATTTTGACATAGAAGAAGTGGAAGTTGAAACGGCATTTGGCCATGTCATCCATCTTCACGACCAGTCCTTTGGTCCCACGATGGCGAAGATGCAACATCGTACCTCTAAGAAAGTTCGATGCGAAGAGGTGTAGCAGGTGAAGAATCGAAACTCCACGGTTGGCCAGCTCAGCGTACTTCGTCAGCATCAGAAAAAGTTTGTAGATGTACGGGGAGAGCTGGGCCGGGCAGACTTGGTAATATCGCAGAATTCCTCGGGAACGGGTACGCGTAAAAGGCACAATACCCAGGATGGTGGACTTGAACCACGTCATTACCAATCGGAACCAGTTCGACGTGGGTGGGAATATTGTATTTGGCCCTTAGTTCGCCCAAGCCAGCCTCATCCAGCTCGGAGAGTACGAGATCAGGTTCTTCTGTCGCCGATTTTCAGAAATTCGACCTAGCTTTATAGTTGCGAGGAATAATCTCCTCCACTATCGGAAAGATGTCGTCTTCAGCAATGGCAGCAATATTATGTTCATGAGGAGGCATCCTCACTGATAATGATGTCGGTTTAGACGAAACATCAGAAGCATGGGAGGTGGTTGCCATCTTTGGTTAATCGTAAGTGTTGAGAATATGGTCTCAAGGAGAAAGAAGCAGAAATTGCAAAAATCACTCGAACCAGAGATAGAAAAAACTAAAAGCAAGTTGAAACAAAAACGCAAGAAGCAGAAGAAAGTGATGAAGAGTGAGAGCTTAGAAAATTGGGGAATATAAAGTTTGGCTTAAGGGGCTCTCCATCGGTATTTATAAGCGAATAAACACCCGAATCGAGAATGCCAACCGTCAGATGCACGGGAATTGAAATGGCAGAGGCACGGGAAATGATGCGGTTCGTTGGGAAGACGTGTAATGATGATGCCTACAACAGTGATGTCACCCTAAGCTGACGTCACAATGAGTTATGGTTCTTAAAGCGCCACGTTGCTACCTCGTGCAAACTCCTTTCCGTTCAATCTCCTCCATCTGAATTTCCCAAGTACGATCAGCGATGTCTTCTCAGCAAGGTCAACCAAAGGAATACCTCGATAAGTGGGGGGACTAACTGTATGGGTCAAAATCAGATTAAGGATCAAGTCGTGCAGAAAAGGACGATGAGAGCGACTCGTAAACTATTACGAGTGGCGTGGTCGACCAGTAATCTCAGGAGTCGAACAACTCAACAACCAGTGGTGGTCGAGGTTGAGTAGTATAACTAGAAGCAACGACTAGTTTTGTATTGGGATCTTCAAAGGGAATATTCTACCGAATATCCTCTCTGTTTGTACTTCTAGGGTTCTTTGGGAATATCCCATAAAAAGAGAGAAAAAGAAGGGGAAAAAGGCCATCTAATATTCCATATGATAAGAACACTTGTAAAATGATAAACTCTCAGAGAAAATACAAAGGACCTCTTTTAGCATAGATTCAACCTTTTTGTGAACTATTCTATTGTCATTTCCATCAGATCCAAGAAAGTGTATAATATTCTCAACACTCGTGTCATTCATCATTGTCAGAGGAAGGAATCCTTCACCCTCTTCAATATTGGGTGAATCTTCCCCTCTATTTACATTTATTATCATTTAATGTTATTTAATGCATGGTCTTTGTACATACTATTACATTCGGCCACAATTATTGCCAAGATTTTCACTCAACTATATTTTTGTTCATGTTATCCATCTCAGATCTAGAATTAATTAGCTATAACTAAGATTGACTCATCTGTTTTATCAAAAAGTGTTAATATTTTTGTTAAACTAATTAATGATAAGATAGAGGATGAATCCTAGTTAAATACAATGCGATCTAGAAAAAAAACATGGACAGATCCGTGGAATAAAACCCCGTTTGAGAGTAATAAAGATCAGGCATGTGTTCAATGATTATCAATGAATATTATGATAAGAACATGCAATAAATGTAGACAATGGCAATAAATGTAATAAAGAGGAATTTATCACCCAAATGTTAGACGGTTTGGGTGATTCTTCTCCCTGACAGCAACGTGGGATGAAGATAAGTAAAGATGGATAAGGAATCTTTGGATCTTATGAACAAAGAATGAATAGTGTATGTTGAGCAAAGTAGTCAGTGAACAAGACAATATTTGTATATCCTTTCAAGTCAACTCTATACAAAGTGCTCTTATCAAGAAGTGAAGATCCCCCCTTTGTTCTTTATCTCTTCCTATTTATAAGCGATATCCCCAAGAAACCCCAAAAAGTATAACCTAAGAAATATCCAAAGGAATATTCATTATATCTATTTCTAAATCTATCCTACCGTTGCTTCTTTACTCCATTGATCCGTCTTTAGCGATAATCCTTCTGTAGATGACTCCTTGTTGTTATGCCGTAGTCGACCCCGTCCTTAACCCTGTTTATCTGCAATTATCAAGTCGTCCAAATTTAGACCAATATAGTTAGTCCCTCTGCTTGTTGAGGTCGTGATTTTGCACGCCCTCGATAAGTGGACCCGGTCTGCATCCGTTTAGAAGAAATTTGGTCGTGTTGATTAAGTCAAATCGGCCGAGCACCTGGTGGCGAATCCGATCGAGTTTCCCGAACAATGGAATAACAATCGTATCTTGCCGTACACTCGTTATTTTCTTTCTTTCATTATCGACTCATTCGCGGCCTTCTTGTTTTCAGCTGAATGGCGTGCACCTTCTCTCATTTTTGACATGGAAGACTGGGTGGCTCGCGTGTTACCCCACACCGTGGGAATTCGCGATTGGGCATCCTTTCACAAGCGTTTTGGACCCAAGGTCCCGTCCAGTAAGTGTCATTTCTACCTCAGCTTATTGTTGTTCACCATTCCTCTTTGATACGACCTCCCTTTGGTGCCAGGTCAGCGAGTTTCCAAGAAGAAGGCTCCAGTGCCTGCATTTCGCCAAGCTATCGCGTTGGCTGGGATGCAGTTTGCCTTAGCCAAGTTTCCTCGAGGAGGTCGGACCCAAGCTCTGCCAAATTCCGCCCCTTAGACTGTTGCCATACAAGATGAGATCTCTTCTGGGCCTATCCTTACCTCATAGACGAACCATCCGATGGAGAAGAGACATCATTGAGGAAAAGACGAAGGGTGGAGACCGGGAAGGCCATTGTCGTCAACGTTGAGCCGAAAAAATTCGTTGCTTTAGAGGTGGAACCTGCGCCTACACCAGGTGTTGAGGCCATTTCTACGACAGTGGTCGTCACAGAGAAGAGATTCTCTGGGTTTGAGGGGGTTCGTGGTGGCCGAGGGCTCACACGGGCCGCAGAAGGTGGCTCATCATCAACGATCTGGGGGAGCAGAGTTGTTCCTGCGGGGGACGACGACTCTGGCTCAGACATCGACCCTAAGGAGATTCAGACCTTCATGGAGAGGGCTACTCGTGTAGAGATAAGGACGGAGGGTCCTAATCGGCACATAATCATCCTTGCGGACTACGACCTTTTGGCCAACTTAGAATGAGCGGTGCCGGCTTTTTCTACTCTATATGTGGCTTCTGAGAATACGGCGCTGCAGACTATGTGGACCTGTCGTTGGGCATGTCTGGCATGGCCCTGCGAGTGAGTGCTTTTCCACGTTAGGTTAGGTTTATTTCGTATGTGTAACACACTTATGCTGACTACCCTTTGTTATTTTGCATCCACCTCTTATCATGGGGATCGAGCGCGACCGGCGGGAGGAGCGAAGAACAACCATTTTTAAGAAGATGACCTCCAAATACAAGGAGTATCGTACGAAGCACCAAACGCTGGCCGACTTCCTCAGCTAGGATGGCGAGTTTCAGTCGCTTTGTGATGGGCTCAAACAGAAAGATGATGAGCTGACGAAGAAAGATAAAGAGCTAAGGGAGAGGGACGACGAGCTTATGAGGGCCATCAGTAGGTGCAACGAGCTTGAGGCAGCGCTAAAGGCCAAAGAGGACGTGCTCGAGGTGAGTAAGGGGGTGATGGCTGAAAACGCTGACCTTCAGATGCAGGTGGCGTCCTTAACGACTGAACTCGAGCAGAGGGAGGAAAAGGTTATCGATCTGAGGGGTGAGTTGAGCGCCAAGATCAAAGAATTGGGTCGGGCCAAGAAAAGCAGAATGGCTGCTATGGCTGAAGCGGCGGCCCTAGAAGATGCCCTTCGTGTTTGCAGGTCCGAGCGGGCTAATGATGTGGAGACATCAGCGCTTAAGGTGGCGAGGTTGGAAGAATGGATCCAGGGTTTGGAGGCGGAGTTGTCCGAGTTAAACGAGCAAGTCGTTAACTTGAGGGCCGAGGAGACTCGACGGCAGTCACAACCGTCTACATCTCATACTTCTGCCGATCCCGGTATGCCGCAGGAGTTGTATGAGATGTGGGTCAATGCCGAGGCTCAACTTGACGTGTACAAATCTCTGAAGGCTGCCGGGAATGTTTTCGAAGTGGAGCTTGAGGGCGTCCGTGTAAAGGCATGTGCAGCCCGTGAGGCTTGTGGTTATGATCCTGGTACACTTGGCGGGGATGAGGATGACGACGTCGCGGATAGGCTTGCCTCTGATCCTTGGTATGATGATGAGTATGCCGATGGGGATGATGTGGCGGGAAGCTGTTGCATTTAGTTTTTTTTTTTTGCTTTGCTATTTTTGTGAGGGCGTCCTCGAGGCCTTTGTAAAAAGTATTGTAATCCGATAACTGAAAGGAGAGGAAAAGAGAACGGGAGTCTAGAAATACATAGCAAAAAAGGGAATTGTTCCATTTTTTTTGTCCCTGGTTTTTCGGTTGTTTGTATATGTTGGATATTGGTTGAGTCGAACATAGACTGACTTGAGGTCGAGTATTAATTAGCTCGGACGAGACCGAGGTTTGATGAGGTCGAAAATCATATAATTCGAGCGAGGTTGAATGTAAATTAATTCGAGCGAGGTCGAATGTAAAGTAATTCGAGCGAGGTCGAATGTAAAGTAATTCGAGCGAGTTTGAATGTAAAGTAATTCGAGCAAGGTCGAATGTAAAGTAATTCGAGCGAGGTTGAATGTAAATTAATTCGGGCGAGGACGAATGTAAAATAATTCGAGCGAGGTCGAATTAAAGTAATTCGAGCGAGGTCGAATGTAAAGGGACTTGGTGGAGTTCAAAGATGCTGCTTTATTTCATTCGTTGGAGAAATGTAAAGTGACTTGGTAGAGTGCAAAATATGCTGCTTTATTTTATTCATTGGAGAATATTACATGTTTCTTTTTGTTCCATACATATATTGGAGAAGTTCCCGTGTACCTAGTCCCTTCATCGTTCAGCCTGGAGAAGTAGTCAGCAGGCGGGGCGATAAATTATACTTAAACTTCGAGACATCCCCTTCGTTGCCTCATTAAAAACCTCCCCGGGAAAACCCAATTGCGACAAAATCCGGGTGAGGGAAAAAGAGTACGACTTGGAGAGGGTTCGTTTTCAGAAGTTGAAGTATTTTAGGTGGGCGACGTTCCAATTGTTTTGTAGTAGCTTTTCCATTATTTTTAGTTGGAATGATCCTTTGTTTGCTACTGCCGTGATTTTGTATGGCCCGTCCCAATTGGTTTCTAGTTTACCTTCTCTTGAATCTTTGCTCGCCTGTGTTTTGGCCTTGAGTACATAGTCTCCGACTTTGAGTGGTCATACTTTGGCTTTCTTGTTATAGTAACGTTCTGCTTGTTGTTTTTGGGCTATCATTCTTATGTAAGCCATGTCTTTTCTCTCCTCTGCGTCGTCGAGGTCTTGTTTCCTATTCTCGTTTTGCTTGGTCCGCTTTCATTGGAGTATCTCAAACTAGGTTCCCCGACCTCGACCGGTATCATGGCGTCGGTCTCATAGACTAGTGAATATGGCATTTCTCCTATGCTTGTTTTTGGCGTGGTGCGGTATGCCCACAGTACTTCTGGTAGCAATTCCGGCCATAGTCCCTTGGTGTCCTCAAGTTTTTTCTTCAGGATGTTCAGTATTATTTTGTTGGAGGATTCGGCCTGGCCGTTACCGGCAGGGTGATATGGCGTGGACAGTATTCGCTTGATGTGCCATTTTTTCAAATAATTCGGCGGTTTTTTTTTCCGGTGAATTGGGGTCCGTTGTCACAGCTGATTTCGTTGGGGATGCCGAAGTGGCATATGATGTTTCTCCATATGAATGTGATAACTTCCTATTCGCGTATTTGGGCAAACACATCTGCTTCTACCCACTTGGAAAAATAGTTAGTTAAAACCAAAAGAAATCGTATGTTACCTCGCCCTGCTGGAAGTGGTCCGACAATGTCCATTCCCTATTTGATGAACGGCCATGGCGAGGTAACCGAGTGGAGATGCTCGCCTACTTGGTGTATCATAGGAGCGTATTTCTGGCATTGCTCGCACTTCTTGACGTAGTCAGCGGCTTCCTTCTTCATTATGGGCCAATAGTAACCCGCCCGAATGAAGCATCTAACGAGGGATCGGTTGTCCGTATAGGCAGCGCAGTAGCCTTCGTGTAGTTCCTCGAGGACGCATCTTGATTGGTTCAGCCCTAGGCATTTTGCCAAGGGGCCTTCAACGTTTTGTATAGGTAGTGGTTTATGATGTTGTACCCGGTCGCCTGCCTTTAAAGCTTTTTGGCTTCCTTTTTGTCTGATGGGAGTACTCTCTCCTACAAATATGCTATGATACGGTTGCGCCAGTCCCAAGTCAAATTTACAGAGTGTACCTCAAGTTAGTCTATTGACGAGTGGAGGAGGGTGACCACATTTTCTCTTGTAATGTTTTTGGTGGCCACTGCTAACTTGGAGAGGCCATCTACTTCGATGTTTTGTGCTCGAGGTATCTGGTCGAGTCGAAATTTGTTGAATTCTGGTAGCAGTTTATGAATTTCTGCCTGGTACCTTTGTAGCCTCTGCTCTTTGATTTGGAAAGTCCCTGTGACTTGGTTGACAACGAGTTGTGAGTTGCATCTGAGGACGACTCGTCGTGCTCCGTATTAGAGAGCTAGCTTTTATCCTACAATTACGTCCTCATACTCGGCCTCATTGTTAGTCATATCGGGGCACCGTATGGATTGGCAGATGACTTCGCCTATTTGGACCTTGAGTACGAGTCCCAGTCCAGATCCTGACACATTGGATGCGCCATCGATGTATAGGACCCATAGATCGGGTAGCCTGGGCGGGGTACGAGAAGTTTCCTGCTCGACCTCGGGCATTATTTTGGCACTGAAATCGGCAACGAAGTCGGCAAGTACCTGCAATTTTATCGTTATTCGCGGCTGATATGTTATATCGTGCTCGCTCAATTCTATGGCCTACTTGGCCAATCTCCCCGACAGTTCGGGTTTATGTAGGATGCTCGGTAGGGGAAAGGTTGTTACCACCGATATGGGGTGGCATTGAAAATAGGGTCTAAGCTTTCGTGAAGCTATAACGAATGCCAAGGCCAATTTTTCGAGGTGGGGGTACCTTGTTTCGGCGTCGACTAGAGTTTTGCTAATATAATAGATTGGAGATTGTGTACCTTTATTTTCACAGACCAATATTGCGCTTACCGCGACCTATGATATGGCCAAGTATATCAGGAGGCATTCGTCAGGTTCTGCTTTGGCGAGTAGTGGGGGCGAGGATAAGTACGCCTTTAGTTCTCTTAAAGCCTCAATGCATTCTACATTCTACTGGAACCCGTTGTCTTTTTTGAGCATGTTGAAGAATTTGTGGCATCTGTCGGAGGATCATGAGATGAACCTCGACAGGTCAGCTATGCGGCCTGTCAGTTTTTGCACCTATTTCTAGCTGGTCAATACTTCAGGTATTCCCTCAATGGACTTGATTTGGTCGGGGTTGACCTCGATGCCTCTTTGTGATACCAAGAAGCTGACTGAAGTTACGCTGAAGGCACATTTTTCGGAGTTCAGCTTCATGCCGTATTGCCTTAGTATTCTGAAGGCCTCTTTTAGGTGGTCGATGTGGTCTTCCTTCCTTTTTGACTTGACCAACATGTCGTCTATGTAAACTTCCATTGTTTTGTCGAGTTGGTCTTTGAACATCTTAGTGACCAACCTTTGATAAGTCGCCCCCGCGTTCTTCAACCCGAATGGCATGACTCTGTAACACTACGTCCCTTGATGGGTGATAAAAGTAGTTTTTTCCTAGTCCTCCTCCTCCATGAGGATTTGGTTGTAACCTAAGTAGGCATCCAAGAAGCTCAAGAACTCGTGCCTTGCTGTTGCGTCAATGAGCTAATTGATATGAGGCAATGGAAAGGAGTATTTCGGGCAGGCCTTGTTTAGGACCGTGAAATCCACGCACATCCGCCACTTACCATTTTCGTTTTCACCATGACTACGTCGGCGACCCATTAGGGGTATTTTGATTCCCGGATGGAGCCGTTAGCGAGTAGTTTATCCACCTCATCACTGATGGCTTCGTTAATTGCGGCATTGAATTTTCTTCTTACTTGTCGTACTGGAGGGTAGAGGGGATCGACGTTCAACTTGTGTGTGGCAACGTCTTACGGGATACCTGGCATATCTGCATGGGAAAAAGCAAATAGATCGGCGTTGTTCATTAAAAACTTATGAAATTTACCTGGCTCGGAGAGTTTATTGCCTATGTAAGCCTTTTTGCTGTTGTCGCTGCTGTCTAATTGGACGGGGTCAAGATCTTCTACCGTTGACCCTGCGGCTTCCACGACGTCGGGGTCCTTGATAACGTCTTTTTGTTCGTTGAGTTCGGATGCCGAATTTGATAAATGCTATGCTTCCGAGTCTGTTCCTTTTAGCTGTTGAGTGTATGTACAATGTTGGGCGATACGATATCATTCTTGGGCTGTGCGGTGCTCGCCTCGGATGCTGAACATCCCCCATGGAGTAGGGAACTTGATTACCTGATACAAGCTGGACGGGATGGCTCTCAGGACGAGTATACATGGTCATCCTATGATGGCGTTATAACCTATATCCTGGTTCATGACATGGAACGTTGTTTCTAGGGTGACGCCCCCGGCCAGAACGGGCAGCGTTATTTCTCTTGAGGTTCGCTCAACTACATTGTTAAAACCTATTAGTGTAATGCAGTGTGGTACTATCTTGTCCTCGAGCCGCATTTGTGCGAGAACTCGAGGGCGAATAATACACGTGCCATTTTCGTCGTCTACCATTATTCTTTTTACATCAGTATCTGAAATACGTAAAGTAATGACAAGAGCATCGAAGTGAGAAAAAGTCAAACCGTTGGTATATGACTTATCGAAGATGATACTTTCTTCGAGGTCGTCATATCGTTCGTGGGTGATTGATCGCTTCAGTTTATGTGTAGTGGTAAACTTTACGTGGTTGATTGCTGCTTTGTCGCCTCCACCGATGATCATTTGGATGGTGCGGGCAGTGGAGGGTGGCTTTGGTGGGCCTAGGTGTTGTTCTCGTCCGCCGCCGAAGTTGGCTCATCCTCGGTCACTCATCAGCTCCCTCAGGTGCCCTTGGTGAAACATGTTCACTACTTCTGCCGTAGGGCTATGCAGTCCTCGGTCTTGTGGCCCCGCTCATGATGGAACTCACTGAGGACATTCGACTTTCTGGTACTTGGGTCGGACTTCATCTTCTGTGGCCACTTCACCTTCGGGCGAGCTTCTCTAGTGCGTACACTATTTCTGAAGGGGAAACACAAAATTGTGAGCAAATAAAAGTGGAGGCATACCTCTTTCGTTCCGCTGAGTCCCTGTATGCGGCCTGGACGGTCCTTCCGCATGGCGAGGAGATGGTGGAATGGTTGTTCTGACATATGGTTGGTGCCTGTCTCGGTTGAGGCGTGGACCTGACTGCTCTCTTCGACCGTCATTACGATGGTCTTTCCTTGGCTCTATTTGGACCGACGTTAACCGTTGGATTGGACCGTTAAGGTCATCTTCGTCCGCTCTCACCTCGGCGCAAGAAAGCACTGTGAATATCTTCCCAAGTGGTAGGAGGGTATTTCATGAGTCTACTTAATAGTTTTCTTGTCGCTCTTGACCTATTCCTGTTCAACCATTTTTGAAAGCTGTCACCGCCATCCCTTCCGATACATTTGGTAAGCTCATTATTACTCTGTTAAACCGAGCTAAAAAGTCCCTGAGTCTCTCGTAAGGCAATTGCCTAACGGCGAATATATCATTTACCCTGGCTTCCGCCTTCTTAGCCCCGGCGTGGGCAGTGACGAACTTGTCGGCCATTTCCTCGAACGTTGTTATAGATCGTGCTGGTAATTGTGAGTACCAGGTTAAGGCTCCCCCGGATAAGGTCTCGCCAAACTTCTTTAGTAACACTGATGGTACTTGCTCCTTTGAGAGGTCGTTGCCTTTTTACTATTTTAACGTAATGAATGATGTGATATCGGGATCTGTCGTGCCGTCATATATCTTCAAATATGGTGGCATCTTGAAGGTTTGGGCATGGCATGTGGGGCTGCCTCCTCGCTGTGTGGTTGTTCGATGAATCGGCCGATGTCCCGCTTTGGTAGTAATTTCGGGGCGCCCGGTATCTTATCGACCCTTTCTTTATGCTCCTTCATTTGGTCGCGGAGTGATTTATTCTCGTTCTCCATTTCTTCCATTTTCTTTAGGATGGCGGCAAGTGCATCGTTACGTGCATCAACAGCGGTGTGAGTGTTACCTGTTGGGGGAGTGGGTCGCTCGTCAGCGATTGTTGTGATATCCGTTTGTATGACGTTTCTATTTGCCCGTTGAGCGGGTTTGTCGAGTATGTCATTTATAGTGCTCGTCAGTCACGTTTCCAATAGTTTTTTGATTGTTGGCGGTGCTTTTTCAGCTGTGGATGTGGAGGCTCCCCTTTCACGTGAAGCGGTTACACTTCCATGAGGGGGAGGTGAGTCGCTCTGCCTGGGTGTAGCACTCGGCGTCGTGTTCTCTTCGCCTTCTCTGTCAACCTCGTTGATGGTGTTCGAGAGGTTGGTGGTGACGTCTACTACTGCTTTCAGTCTTTCATCTCATTTTCCTGCCATTGTTAGTTCGTGCAAACTAGGAAAAGGTGGATGATGTTGTTGTTTTTTTCATATCTAGAAAGAACTAAAATTTTAACTTGAAAGTCCACACAGACGGCGCCAAATTGTTTGATCAAAAAGTGTTAATCTTTTCGTTGAACTAATTAATAATAAGATAGAGGGTGAATCCTAGTTAAATATAATGCGATCTATACAAAAAACTTGGACAGATCCGTGGAATAAAACCCGTTTGAGAGTAATAAAGATCAGGCACGTGTTCAATGATTATCAATGAATATTATGATAAGAACATGCAATAAATATAGACAATGGCAATAAATATAATAAAAAGGAATTTATCACCCAAATGTTAGACGGCTTGGGTGATTCTTCTTCCTGACAGCAATGTGGGATGAAGATAAGTAAAGATGGGTAAGGAATCTTTGGATCTTGTGAACAAAGAATGAATAATGTATGTTGAGCAAAGTAGTCAGTGAACAAGACAATATTTGTATATCCTTTCAAGTCAACTCTTTACAAAGTGCTCTTATCAAGAAGTGAAGATTCCTCATTTGTTCTCTATCTCTTCCTATTTACAAGGGATATCCCCAAGAAACCCTAAAAAGTACAACCTAAGGAATAGCCAAAGGAATATTCCTTATGTCTATTTCTAAATCTATCCTACCGTTGCTTCTTTATTCTATTGATCCGTCCTTAGCGATAATCCTTCTGAAGATGACTCCTTGCTGTTATGCCGTAGTCGACCCCGTCCTTAACCCTGTTTATCTGCAGTTATCAAGCCGTCCAAATTTAGACCAATACACCGTCTTGATAACTTATTAATTAGTTTAACCAAGGATTAATATTTTTTGGTCAAACAATAATCAGGTTTGTCTTTTAATTTAGGATGTTATTTGCGGGATTCTATGAAGCCTAGATTAGCTAGAAGGTTAGAAGAATTGAATTTTTATCTATAAAAGCTTTATATATATATATA
>NW_017672093.1:43874-75117 GCF_001879085.1 Nicotiana attenuata
GATATATATATATATATATTAGTTCGTGAGATTTTGCTGATTTCTTGTCATAGATATATGTTTGCCATTGTTGATGAATTTAGTATCTCATGTTTAGAGTGATTTTTTCTAGTTTAAATGATTGATTCTATTTTTAATTAAACAGTTAGAATAGATACATGAGAGGGGTGTTAGGATCCCCTATTAAATTCGGAAATTGAGCCAAAGTATTAAGGCTGTTACTATTACAATTCAAAGTATTAAGGCTGTTACTATTACAATTCAAAGTATTAAGGCTGTTACTATTACAATCCAAAACAAGTCTAGAAAAAATAGTTCCTAGGATATTTGTCCAAAAAATTTTATTCGCAAACATCGGAGGAACTACTAATACGGTCAACTTCCCAGTTAATTAGGTGCTGACTGGTGTTGGGGCCTTCTAATCCAACATGTAGTTTTTTCATGTTGCAGTACTTTTTTCTCAATTCGTAAAAAAAAAAAAATTATTACCAATTTTTATTGAACACACCGCACTAAAGCATGGGTCAAGCAGTGGACTAGAGGCCGAGAGCATCAGCGGAATGTGCGTCCCAACTCCCAATACACAGAAATACTCGATAGAAATGCCAATGTCAGTACACTCCCATAGCTTATCATAAAGAGTTTGGTCGAAAACTTATACTATTATTTTTTTGGTAAATATTCCCTCCGGTCCATAATAAGTGATCAATTTATTTTTTTATTTTGGTCCAAAATAAGTATCCATTTATATAATCAAGAAAAAATTCAATTTGTTTTTACAGAATTATTCTTATGTATATATCCCTAAAAAGTTGTCTTACTCCTCACATTAAATATTTAACTAAGGGTAGTTTAGTCATATTAAATATTTTTATATAGAATTTAGTATTTTTTTAATGTACGTGTCAAAAGCAAATTGATCACTTATTGTGGACCGGAGGGAGTAACTTATACTACAAATTTCCTTTCCTAAAGTGGAGACGTTTAGGTTGTTATTCTTGTCCAGATCTTATTGTTTTCACCGATGTTAGTTGCTTGTTTGTGAATATTAAGCATATTTCTATCTCATGACAAAGGCATAAGTGAATGAAAAATTTAAGAGCCACAATTTTTTTTCTTTCTGTTTGAAATCAAACTTTGCTTGATTTTTCTTTTCAAATTTCAATCAAAACATGTCCACACCATCAAGATTTATAATAAAGTGATATCGATGAAAATGTCAGGTTATATTTCCTTTTGTATTCAGACATCAACACTCCTTTTTAAGGTAAAATTTTATTCCCATTCAATGTTTATACTAAAATTCTAATTTAATTACTTTAATAAATTGAAATTCCAAATATTTTATACTAGAATAATGTCAAAAAGTTCAAAATAAGTAGAAATTAGGACCAAATAAAATACGGTGTATGTTAATCCTTTTTCATGTGGATACATGAGCTACGGTAGATAAACTAAACGGTAATAAATAAAAAACGTGTAATTTTTTTAAGGATGAAGAGTGGTGAAATTGCGAGTAAATGATTAAGTAGGCGTTTGGACATAAGAATTGTAAAATTCTAAAAATTGTGAAAATTTTTTTCAAGTGAAAATGGTATTTGAAATTTAGAGTTGTGTTTGGACATAAATTTCAGTTTAGGTTGTTTTTTAAGTTTTGTAAGTGATTTGAGTGAAAATTTTGAAAACAACTTTTTGCAATTTTTTAAATTTTCGAAAATTTCCAAAATGCATCTTCAAATGAAATTTAGAAATTTTATGAACAAATGCTATTTTCGAAAAAAAATGAATTTTTTTTAGGAAAATCTTCTATCAAAATTTTATGTCCAAACGGGCACTGAATTTCCTTGACGAAATCAAAGCCCGATTAAAACGACGCCGTTGTCATATGATTTTCTGTTTTTTTCCTTTCATTCGGATTCGGATCGTACCTGACTTGGGATTCCACAAAATTTGCAAAGAGGAAGAAGAGGTGTAAATCAGAAGAAAAGCTCAAAAAAAGAGAAAAAAGAAAGCAAAAAGGAGGAGCGTGAAAATTGAACAAAAGACTCATTAAAGAACACTCTCATTATAGTGTTGTTCACGAGAAAAAGCTTACCCCAGCTCTCTTTTTCTACATATATATACTGTATACATGAATAAATGTGTCTGCTTGTATTGAGAAGAAGGAGTGGAGAAATAAGATGAATAAAGCTAGAAAGAAAAAGGGGATTTTTTTTTTGAATCTGGGTATCCCTCAAATGCCTTTTCTTTATCTTCCTTTTTGAGCATTAAACTATGGCTGACAATTTCTGTTTCTTCACCAAGGTAATATGTCTTTTTCCTATTTTGTTTAACATTCTTGCTTCTTCTATATATCATTTTGTTTTTATATCAACAGTGTGTAATTTTATTTTTAAAGTCTTTTTTTTCCATAAAAGTTTTTTCCTTTGTCTATATACACAACTGTATGTATTGTTATGACAACTCGAGCTGTGTTGATCTGGGTTTCTTCTTCATCGCAAATGTTTCCTCAAATTTGAGCTTTTCACTTCTTATTTCTTGTATCTTTCCTCATCTGTAGAGTGTGAAAAATAAATTTTGATTAGCTTGTATCTTGCATTCCAATTTGATGAAAACCTACTTAGATTCCATTTGTCTTTTGTTTTGCTTGAATAACTTCGGAGACGAATTTGTTTTGTTGAAATCTGAAGGAAAAATTTGATGTAGCAACACGAAATATAAAATCTCAAGCATTTTAACTTCTGATTCAATTCCAGGATACTTTCATCATAAAGCCACCAAAGAAATCTCCATTGCTGCTGAGAATGGTGGTCTTATTTTTTGCAATGATATGTGGGATTTATATATGTTCAATTTGTCTGAAACAAATTGGTTCGCGTTCCAGTGGACCGGTGACCAGTGTTCATGTGGTTGAAAGGCCATGTGAGGCGACGAATATTGAACCTTCAGAAAAACCTTATCTGCACTTCCCCAAGCCAAAAACTTTTAGCAGGTGAGATATTGACAAACTATTTGTATGTTTAGTATCTCATTGTGGATAAAATTACTGACTAAATCCTGCTGTATCAGGGCTGAGTGTGCGTGCAATCCTGTAAGGTTTTTCGCAATTTTGTCCACTCAGAGGTCTGGTAGTGGATGGTTTGAAACATTGTTGAACAGCCATATGAATATAAGCTCTAATGGGGAGATTTTTTCTGCTAAAGCCCGGAAAGTTAATGCATCGACGATTTTGGAAACATTGGACAAACTCTATAACCTAGAGTTTTTGACCAGCGCTTCCAAGAATGAATGCACAGCTGCAGTTGGACTGAAGTGGATGCTTAATCAGGTGGGTGCCATTTTTAAATTTCTATTTGTCATGTCTGTTCCTAAATATGTGATCACGAGAACATAAACTATGTAGCAAACGTAAGTATAATTTATAGAAAATCTTCTGTAAACTTGATTCATTTTATCAACATTGTGTGCTAGTCGTTAGTGATTTATATTGTGGATATACGAGGTTGCTGCTTGATTTTTCAAATGTGAAGTTGGCTTGTCTGTCTATCATCCAAATTTGGTCTTCTCATCAAGCTGTCATTTGGTAGTGATAAACACATAATTTTGATTAAGGAACTAAAAAGGGGAAGATTGTTGGTGGAATTTCACAATGGAGTATTCAGTACCTAGCTGCGTTAGCTCGTCTTGAAGCGTTTCTTTTCTTCTTCTTCATATGTTGGTTCATATGTGAAACATGCTAGCTTTGTTTTCAGAACTTGGGTCGAGGTCTTTTACTTATACTCGTTCTCTCATTCACCAAACTGTATGTATGTGTTTGAATATGTAGTTATCACGTTGCAATTCTGGACTTGCATAATTAGTTAAGTTAAGATGGTTTCTTATCACTTGTCTGCCGCTTTAATATGGTATATAGTAGATGGAACACTAGTACCGGAATAATGAGTAGATAGGGACTCGAAATCCTTTGCTCAAACGAAACTAGATCATGTGGAATCATATTGAATATTTGATGCTGATATTTTGTACCATGCGAAAATACCAATCCTCTGAATATTTGATGCTGATATTTTGTACCATGCGAAAATACCAATCCTCGAAGTACTACAAGCATTGTGATTTCAGGGAAAAAAGTATGTGATGTGTATTTTAGTAGAAAAATACGAAAAGTTCCCAGATACAACATGCTTGCCCCCCCCACACACACACACACACCCCACACACAAACCCAACCTGTTTCGTTTGAAAAGTAAAGATGTATTAAAATCCAAAATTACTTGGCTAGAAAGGGACTCAATCCTATGGATATGTAAGATACAAATTTCCAATCCTATCTAGAAAGGGAGGGAAACAGATACTCAATTTAAAGTGATAAACAGAATTTCATACTTGATCTCGTAGATACATATAGGAGTAGTATTTTGCGGGAAGCCATATCCAATGTCACCATGATCCGCCCATGTACAACGGAAACTAGGTAGAAAATATTTGCGAAAATTGGTTTGTATGATACATCACCTTATGATAACTAAATCATGTAAAAATTGGTCTACACGATACATTACCTTGTGAAGAACTAGATCATGTAAACTCTGAAATTACCTTACTCTTTGGTGGCTTGGTTCCTCATGTCATGGTTATGGATCATGATGGACTGCATGGGCATTTCTATGTTATTACAGGGTCTATTGCAGCATCATGAGGAAATTGTTGAGTACTTCAAAAGGAGAGGAGTTTCTGCAATTTTTCTCTTCAGAAGAAATCTTTTGCGCAGAATGGTTTCGATACTAGCAAATTCCTATGATCAGAATGCTAAGCTGTTAAACGGAACCCATAAGTCTCATGTGCATTCTCCTGTGGAGGTCAGTCTGATAAATCTGTATGATTTAGAAACACATGCTTATGTCTTCATGCTGTCTTAAGCAATCATGTTTTGCAGGCTGAGATACTTGCAAGTTACAAGCCTACAATAAACACAACCACGTTGATCGCTAACCTGAAACAAGTACAGGATATGGCTGCTAGCGCTTTGGAGTACTTTAAGAGCACTCGGCACATAATCTTGTTCTATGAGGACATAATAAAAAATCGGACTGTAAGAAATTGTATATTCTACTATATCCCTGATATTTTGGTTCTCTTGTGAGGAAGTTTGTTTTATATGCTTACTTCCTATCGTTTTGTCACAGATACTGAATGATGTGCAAGATTTCCTGAAGGTTCCAAGAATGGACCTCCATAGTCGTCAAGTGAAGATACATAAGGGGCCATTGTCTTCACAAGTTGAAAATTGGAGCGATGTTGAAAAGACACTCAAGGGAACATCTTATGAAAGTTTCCTACACGCAGATTACAAAATATAAATGTGCAGTGCTAGTGTATATGTAGCTTGTGTTGTTTAACTTTATTCTTTCATTATTTATGTGTAAGCAGAAGCTAAAAGGGGAACTTCTGGTTAAGATTTTGGTTTCAGCAGGCTGTCCTCGAGTTCCCCTCGTTTCAGGTAATCAATTTTGGGTATGTATTTGACTCTTCATGTTAAATAGGTTTTCTAAGCCGATAACAACAACAACCCAGTGGAATCCCACAAGTGGGGTCTGGGGAAGGTAATGTGTACGCAGACCTTACCTTATGGGATGTAGATAGGTTGTTTCGGAAATACCCTCGGCTCAAGAGGAAGGAGGTTTTAATGAAATTAGCAATTTTGATCTTGAACCTTTTCTTCTCCCATCATTTTGGAAATATGATATTAATTCAATGTGGCATTGCATCTTCCACTGTAGGTAAATCACACATGTGTCATAGTCCATTACGATTTCGAAATCAAGCTGTGAATACCATTACTCCTACTGCTCATAACCGAATTATATTGGCCACCATGTAAAGAATGAGTAAAATTGAGATTACCAATTAGGTTAAATCTCAAAAAAGAAAAATCACCTCATATTAAAAGTTGAGGCGAATTCAGAATTGTGCGTACTTGAATTTTAAGTGAATGTGATTTACTTTGCACATATTATTCTTTTACTTTTTTCAAGAATATATATAGTTTGGCCTAAGAAGTGCATATATTAGTACAAATGTAGTGTTGTTAACTCTACTCATGATTATAGCATGGGTTAAACATGATCAATTACCCCCATCATTTACCCCTTAGCACTCAAGTAGGCTTTTGAAGAGGTGTTTATTAATTAAAAGTCTCAAGCTTAATTTAATTAGTTGGGTTGTTGCATTTTTTTCCCTTTTAAACAAGACAATTAAATGAATCATCTCCTTTGGTTTCCTAAGGTTTATTTATCTTCATAAATGAAATATACGAGTCTCATAAGCTTTAAACTGAAATAAGGAACCAACGATCGTATAATTATTCTTTGTACCAACCATAAAGGATTATATGATTTTAGAAAGACAATTTTCTTACTACATACAATCAGAATGCCAATAAGTTGCTAAAATGTTACCATATCTTTTGACGAATATATATATATGTAAGAATGCCAATAAGTTGCTAAAATGTTACCTTATCTTTTGACGAATATATATATATATATATATATATATATATATATATATATTATATATATTATATATATATTATTTTTTTAAAAAATTTTGAGAAGAAAATGTGAACCCCACATTAGATCCAATGTTCACCAATCAGATGATGCCTTCGACTGTCCAGTTGTTTTCGAGGACAAAAAATCGACAAGTTCATATTTCCAAGTTTTGCAATAATAATTCAGAAGATCTAGTACTATAATTGATCGAGTATTAGTAGAAGTTTTTCAACAAGTGATTTATTCTGTAACTCCGTTTTGAGACCAAGACACACCGTGAAAGCAACGGAACGGAGTTGTAAAATCTAGCGACATCTTCACACGTCAACATGGACAGATGACCAGCATGTGCTTATGCGCGACGACATGCTGGCCATGAATACAAACAACCACTCAACGGTAAAAACTGTCTGGATCCATGTTTTCACCGAATAGTACTAATAAATTGAAGTGAAAACAAGTGTTAATTAACTGTAGTTAAGTAATCCCTCCGGTCCAAAATAAGTGATTTTTTTGGTCTTTTTCTTTAGGTCCAAAATAAGTGATTTTTTCAGATTTCAAGAATGAATTAATTATTTTTTTCCTACATTGTCCTTGAAGTAAATGATGTTGGAATATATGTTAGGAGTGTTTATGTGAGATAGTAAATGTTAATATGGTCAATTCTATTGCTAATTAATACTAAAAGGTGAATTTCTTAATTTGTGTAAAAACATCCAAAAAAAAAGCACTTAATTTGGACCGGAGGGAATAATAACAGCGCTTCCGAAAACAAATTTAATGTATTGATTGAATTACGTAGCTAATAGTACACAATAAGTTTGATTAAATTTCTCCTGTCAACATTTTAACGTTAGCTCAAAATATCATGTACGAAATGGACGGTTGCCTTCACGAACCGCCGATAAATGTTTGACTTCAAAGAAAAGCTACGACAAGAAAGGGACCCACGTTTGCCACCGCGTATCAGTTGGTCCCACAACCAACTTGTCTCTAAACTTAATCATCAACGGCCGCCCTCAAACCCTCGCATCTGAATCGGATGGTTAAAATTGAACGTCGTTACGCACGAGAGTGAGACCCTAGATCTCCATAGTATCTCTTTTCGTTATATAGTAAGCCGACTCTGTTCTAGTGTCCCTCTTTTCTTCTTCCTCTCTCTCGTGACCCAGATACCCATTATTCATTCTCTCTCTCTCTAAAACTTCCTTGCAAAAAGCGCGAAGCAACTAGAGAGAGAAACAGAGAGAGAGAGAGAGAGAGAGAGGAAGAAGTGGTAAAATTGATAAGTGAAATTGGTGGGAAAATGAACGGAGGAGATATGAATCAGCAACAGCAACAGCAGCAGCAACAACAGCAGCAACAACAACAACAGCAGTGGATGGCGATGCAGCAGTATCAGCAGCAATGGATGGCGATGCAGTATCCAGCAGCAGCAATGGCGATGCAGCAACAGATGATGTATGGTCAGCAATACATGCCTTACTATCAGCAACATCAACAGCAGCAGAAGATGCAGCAGTCTCCTGCTCAGATTCAGAGCTCATCTGAAGATAATAAAACGATCTGGATTGGCGATCTTCAGCAGTGGATGGATGAAAGTTATCTTCATTCTTGCTTTTCTCAGGCTGGCGAGGTTCGCTTTTTTTTCTTTTCTGCTCATCTCTTTCAATTTAGTTTCGTAGCAATACCGGACTTGTCTTTATTCTCGTTAAATGTCTGTTCAGCTGTTTGTACCAGTTGATTTACGTGATTTAATTGCTTTAACGATTGTAGTCATTTATAAGTAATGTGAAGTGCCAAATCGTGTATCATAGTTAAGATTCTTGCTATTTAAGTAATTAAATCACGTGAGTACTTAAGAAGAACTCATTCACCCTATTTAACTTGCTATTAGTTGGGAACATAATTTCACCTTACTGAGATCCCAGTCAATACAGCGGTCTGAGATTCAAAGTAGAATTTTTGGGATCTTGTGTCGTCTCTCTTTTTATTAGGGGGTTTCTCCTCTGGCCATCTAAAAGGGAAGATTCCGGGTCAAATATCAGTTTCTACTTTGTTAGCTGTTTGGAGTAGTTGATTTTCGTGATTAATTTCTTTATTATCTTTAGTCAATTAAATGTAATGGGAAGCGCCAAATCTTGTTTCATGGTTAAGGTGAAGAAGCTCGCCATATTTAACCTGCTATTATTTGCGAACGAGATTTGACCTTCACTGAGATCCGAGTCAATGCAGCAGTCTGAGATTCAAAGAAGAATCCTTCGGATCGTGTCACCTCTATTTTTCTTAGGGTACTTTTCCTTTTGAAAGTGTGGAGAATTCCGAGTCAAATATTGTAGTCTAGTTTGTTAAGCTAAAAATATCTCCCACACAAAAATGTTGGTTTCTAAGAAGGATTCTAAATGCATTTGAATATAAAAAGAAAAAATGCAGTTTCCGTGACTTAACTTCTGACTATTACATTCTAAAAGGACATTATCAAGTAGTTAACTCGGTATCCAGTTTGTCGTAGAAATTCACCTTGGGTTCAAAGTTGGGTTTTGAGTCAGTAGAAATGATAAATTTAACTAGATTGAGACATAAGTATTGTTAGCTTTGTGAGAATTCTCATTACCGGAAAACAGCTAGAAGAATAAGAAGCCCAAAATGGCAAGTCTCTAGGAGAAGCAAGAAGGCGAAGAATGAAACAGAAAGAAAGAGGAAGCTGTTTCAGGTGGTAGTGTATGGTATATTGTTGGAGGGAACTTAGAAGAATAAGAAGGCCAAAATGTTTTAAAGAAGAAGTCTAGGAGGTACGTGATGGCAAGGAGGGATGAGGCTCTGGGAAAATAGAAAGAGAAAGGAGTGAAGAAGAGAAGGAAAGAAGAAAGAGAATGAGAAGCGGTGAAGAGAAAATGTCTTAGTTTTTGAATTTTCGAGAATATCTCAGCTGATGTATTAGTTGTAGTAGTTCTTGTTTTAGGATTATTTGTGGCAGAGGTTGGTGATATTGCTATAGCTACTAAACTTGAAGCAAGAAGCTTTGATCTTAGCTTGTTCAATGGTAAAACACTAGAGAATGTGAGTAAATGAGGATGTCAAAAAGCTTTTCCTTTCTCAAAACAGTGATTAGTGATGGACCTGAAATTGGACCAACTGCATTTAAAGAATTCTAGCAAGTTTTGCTTTCCTTTTCCAGAATTCCTTAGCCTTTTCTATGACTGTAATCTTGTGGGAACCTTTTATTTTGTGGTTGAAATAAAATTATCTCAAGCATATTTTGTTCAAGCTTATACATCACTTCACTGCACATATAGAGTACAATAGTTGATTATTAGTTTGCAATTTAAGCGTTGCACTCTGTAATAGTACCTGACTATGTGTCATATATCATGCAGGTTATTTCTGTGAAAATTATTCGAAACAAGCAGACTGGTCAATCAGAGCGTTATGGATTTGTTGAGTTCAATACTCACGCAGCAGCGGAGAAAGTGCTACAGAGCTACAATGGCACTATGATGCCTAACGCAGAGCAACCCTTCCGTTTAAACTGGGCAGGCTTTAGCACTGGTGAAAAGCGTGCAGAAACTGGTTCTGATTTCTCGATTTTTGTAGGAGATTTGGCTTCTGATGTTACTGACACAATGTTGCGTGACACATTCGCTAGTAGATTTCCATCTCTTAAAGGTGCAAAAGTAGTAGTAGATGCAAACACAGGCCACTCAAAAGGCTATGGCTTTGTAAGGTTTGGTGATGAAAGCGAGAGGTCTCGGGCCATGACTGAAATGAATGGTGTATATTGTTCCAGCAGGGCCATGCGTATTGGTGTTGCTACCCCAAAGAAACCATCAGCGCAGCAACAATATTCTTCCCAAGGTACGTGATATCGTTCCCCGGCAAGCCATTTGGTAAACTAAGTATACAATCATCAGATGACCATCAATATATGCTGTTTATAATCTTGTCATCCATATTAAATGACTTCTGCTTTCAAGATTCAAATACATATTTTTCACCAAAGCGATTTAAAGATACTTTAACATTTTTTGCATCTTGTGGAATCTTTTTTACTTCTTAAATGTTCGAATTTTATCTTTTCCAAAAAACCGAAAAAACTACGAATTGTTGCTTGAAAAACATAGTATGATATGTTGTTTAGAGCAGGGCAGTAAATTTTTTTTAACCTGGCTGAACAAGTTATTGGTAGCAAAACATGCACACATTGATGGTCGAAACATTGAGAAAGCCTGGATGCACCAAATTTTTCTAGATTTATTGAGCTTGATTTTCTTCTTGTAGTTTATTGTGACCAGTTATTTCTTACCTATGTGCTAACAGTTTCATGTTTGCGTCATATTTTAAATGTCATGTTTAACTTTTATATTGAAGCTGGAACTTCTTACTCTAATTGTTCAGCTGTGATATTATCTGGTGGATATGCATCAAATGGTGCTGCAACCCATGGATCCCAGTCCGATGGTGATTCATCAAACACTACAGTAAGTGCTCCTTTTTCTTGTGGAAGTTGGTCATATGTTAGTTAATTAACTCTTTAATCAACTAATACTTATAGAAAATAGTTGTTTGTTCTAACTTTTATTTGTGGTAGATTTTTGTTGGAGGACTTGATTCTGAAGTCACTGATGAGGAACTTAGGCAATCCTTTAATCAGTTTGGAGAAGTGGTCTCTGTGAAAATACCCGCTGGAAAAGGATGTGGTTTTGTACAATTTTCTGACAGGTAAGTAGCTATATTGCTTGACATGAAAATCAACGTAGTTAAGTAGCCTGTGAACTTTTTATTAGTGTATCATTGTTTGAGACATTGAGAGTGAGAGAACTGATGTTACGAGTATTGAGGCATGGAGACTGATTGGTAGATAAATTCAGTATTTTTCAGCATTTAATGTCATTTGATAGTGTACCATTTAAATAAATGGATTAATCCTAGATACATCAACAACAACAACAAATCCAGTAGTTTCCACAAGTGGGGTCTGGGGAGGGTAAGATGTACGCAGCCTTACCCCTACCCCTGGAAGGGCAGAGAGGCTGTTTCCAATAGACCTTCGGCTAGAGAACGAGTGGACAAGAAAAGGTAATTGCAACAAGTAGGAGGACTAATCCTAGATATTGAGTTAAAAAGATGAGTGGTTTGGTTTTTGATTTTTGAAAAGTTGCTTAGGACTGAACACAAATACGATCTGAGGATAAAATGTTGTGTAAATTGTGTGCAATTGCTGTTTTTGACGGAATATGAGTCTCATTTTTTTATATTTGATAAGATTGTGAAGTTAGACTCTGTTTCCTATTGGTCCATCGTTTAACCTTACATTCTGCCAACTTATTATTTGTAAAGCTGGTTGCTTTATCTACCCTTTTTTTGTTTCTTTTTTCCGCAACCATCCAATACTGCATTGGTTCTTCCTTGCTGTTGACAGTTATCAACTCAGCTTCATTTTTGTTCTTTATATCTTATGTTTGCACATATATTTCTTTCCTTTATTCTATCTGACTAAGCTCCTTCTGCAAGATTCTATTAAGTTCTTTCTTTCAAAGTAACTTTAACACAGCAAATCTCATCACCACCATCTTCTGTTGCTAACTTTAGTGTGCGAGCAACAATAGACTATTAGCAACTGGCCTTTAATTTCTTAGCAATACGAAAAAGTTATTGGGGCTCTCACTTTATCCGTCGGGCCACAAGGTTCACTGCTAGATGGTAAATTTCCTTTTGGATTCCGAGTGACAGTAGAAAATTGTATGTAAGTAGAAGAAGAACTTTTCTGAATATGAGATCTCTTTCCTTTTTTTGGTTAGGACATGAATTTTGAACTGCCCCAAGTGTCCCGTGTAACTTGCTTGAAAGGGAATACAATTGTTAGTAAAAACCAAATCTTATGAACAGATAAAACTGAACATACTGCCAGAATACCGTAGTAAACCCAGGCAGTTAAACTGGGAAAAGACACGAAGTTTTTAGGTTATTGCTAATTTATAAAATAGAGTAGTCTTACACTTGAAGCCTTAAAATGTAGCATGCAGAATATTATATATTCTTTGTGCAACTTGCAGCACAATCAAGATGTAAATATTTTTTGCTGACTTTTCCAATTCCTACATGTTTAACGGATTAAAAGATCTTTTTGCTGTACATACCTGTACCTTGTTGGTGCAATTAGTGAAATTGATCTTTCTTGTAATAATTAAAAACAAGGCAGCATGCTTGACTACCTTCTGGGTATTTATGTTCCGTAGGAGCTCTGCACAGGAAGCGATACAGAAATTAAGTGGAGCAATAATTGGCAAGCAGGCAGTTCGTCTTTCCTGGGGGCGAAGTCCAGCAAACAAGCAGGTATTTCCCACAGGAATATTCTTAATGGAAAATATCAAGTCTTGATCAAAAAAGAATTTTTTAAAAAAGTGAAGAGAAATCAGCCTGCTTTCCCAATAGAACAGTTAAATGACAAGGCAGGTGATCTGATCAGTCTGTGACCTTTTAAAATTCGACCCTTTTCCAAAATGACCAAATGTCCGACAATGCAACCTTTCCAATAGTCAACCTCATTCACTGAATGATCTCTAATTTTCTACAAAAGCTTTCACCTTTATTTGTCCTTGTGGTACAATGTCTTCTACAACCCATTTATTTGTTCTCTACTTTTGCAGACGAGAACTGATTCTGGTAGTCAATGGAATGGGGGTTATAATGGAAGGCAAAATTATGGAGGATATGGATATGGTGCATCGCAAAATCAGGATTCTGGCATGTATGCTACTGGAGCAGCTTACGGAGCATCCTCTAATGGATACGGGAATCACCAGCAGCCTGTTAGCTGATCTCTAGTGGACTCTGCTGCTAAATGAGAGATTGCCATAGCTCTGCTCTCTCTTCTTCTACTTTGGGGGATCAAATTTATATTTGACTTATAAGCTTAAAGCATATAGTGTTTGATGAGAATTTTGTAGCTGGATTTTATTTTATGCTTAGTGAGTCCAAGATATGTTAAACCTAAACTTAGAATGATTGGTGAATTTCGATTTTTCTACTGCTTTTTTCCATCTCTTTGTCTCTGTCTCTGCATCTATTTTATTTATTTATTTATAGACTTACAAAACCAACTGGCTAGGTTCAAGAAATGAGGAAACATTCGTGCTGAACAAAATACGCCATGAGTTCTCCATTTTATCAATCCTGTTTGATCTGCCTGTCTTGCTAGAAATGGCTTCGTAATCGATTTATCTCTATGTCATTGTTCAGCATCTTCTTAGAAGCAAAAGATTCTTGTATCCAGAGCGAAAATATGCAAAGATAGAAGCGTCAAAAAGATGAGACTGTATATTCATCAAAAATATTTTCTGATTTTTACACTTTGTTTGGATCATTGTTACCTATCGTGTTATATTGTATTATATTGTATTGTATGTTTTATTAATATAATATTTGGATAGATTGTATTGTTTGATGTTGTTAAATAACATTTTGCTGTTTGGTTTGACTGTATCTATTGTATTATAACTGATAAGTTTGTTAAAATACCCTCAAGTGTTTTAAATATTAAATTTATAAAAAAAAATTACGCATAAAAATAATTTATGAAAACCCATTTCTACTAATTTATCACCAATTATCTCTTATATATAAATTAAACAATTATATTCACGCAAATTCTATCAAATTAGGGGAACGCGTTGATAATATTAAAAATAATAATAAGTACACTTCATTCATAATTAGATCATAATAATAATAAAATAATAAACAAAATATTAAGTACACTCGCTTGAAAACAAGAGCAAAAACTTGAAGAAAAAGATTAACTATTATTAGGCAAAAAATAAAGAACGATGATATTAACAGCTTGTTTGGATGGTTGTTACGTATCGTTTTATAATGTATCGTATCGTACTGTATTGGATTGTACTGTATCGTTTGATGAACAATGTTTGGATGGATTGTGTCGTTTTGGCGTCGTTTCATGGTATCACGCACCTGTGATATGATGAATAAACTTGCAATATTATAAAGAAAAATTATGATACGGTATATAAAAAGGTAGGGTAAATGATAAAATAAAATTATTTAATAATAATGAAGGGTGGGATTGAGAGAAAAACACAAGGAAACGGCACGACCACACCAAATCGGTCGTTACATAAAGTGGCACATTTCATCATTACGTAACGACGGATTTAACGATACGATATAATAAAATTTAAGTAACAATCAAAACAAATATTATATTTAAAGTAACAATACGATATGATACGATAGGTAACAACCATCCAAACAAGCTGTAATAGAAAAAATAATAATAAAGAATGATGATAAAATAAATTAATTAGAATTGGATTTAAAAATCAAAGTAGAAAAACCCACACCTTTGATGTTGGAGTTGGCAATAGTAAGCGGCATAAGGTAATTAAATTATCAATAGTAATTTTTTTTTTTCTTTTTTAACATTAGCTTGTAATTAGAAGTCGGGGCAAAGGAATTGGGGAAAAGAGCAAAACCCTACTAACACCTTTCTCCCTGTTTACGCTTTTCCTCCCCCACTGGGAAGCGCTAACTCCCTCCAGATTTTACGCGGCGAACTCTCTACGCAGCGCTCCCGCCGATGTTCTAAGCGGCCATCGGTGACCTCCAGGCAACTTTATCTCGGTGAGTTTTTTTCTCTCTATTTTCGAATTATTTCTGCCCTAAATCTCAAAATTAGGGCAGTGTTCATCTTCTTTTCGTGTGTTTATGACTTCACGTAATCTTATCGCTATTGGATTCTTTCTCTCAATTTTTGGAGCAGAACCAAACGCCTCTAAGAGAAGTGTTCCAAATGTAATATTGTTGCTTCGTCTTTTCTGTGATTTCATCCAATCAAGTTTAACTATGAGCCTAATGTACTTAAAATTTGTCATAGAATTTGTGTTATTATTTCATCGTTGCATTGAATTTTTAAGCATTATGTTTATAAACTTTGGTTGGTATGTTTGTTTACCTGATGTATTAGGTACTGAGGTAGAATAGGTTCATTTTGTGCCAAAATCTACAGAAGTGAACTTCCACTAATATACATAGTTCTGTGTTGTAGTTTAATATCTAGTTTGACATTGTATATAGAAAGATTCTTGTAAGCAGGAGATTATTTTGTTAGCGACTATTGGCTAGTCTATCATAGTTAAGCAATTCATAACAATTTTGAGGAGAAGTAGCTTAACTTACTATACCTGTTAACATGCATTTCCCATGGGAATAAATAAGTCTTTCAAATGATAGGTAAATAGTAGGGTACTCTATGTTTTGGTTTAAATAGGCCAGACAATAAGGGATGGCTGCTCTCTGTGAACTTTTAACACTATATATATCAATACTACTTTTCAATGGTGCAATCTGGCTCCTAAATACTAAGAAGTTTAAGAAAAGAAGAGAATCCTTCCCTTTTTGGAGGTCGCTGCCTTGTTTCCAAGTTGGTCTTTACTCTTTGATCGTGTTTACCTGTTTCTAATACCCTACTAGATTCATATTCAATTAGCTTCTAAATTGTAATTAGGTGGTGGTTTGTCGGGGAATTCTTCATTCTTTGCCAGTTTGCGTCGCTATTTTTGGGACTCTTTTTCTCCTCCGCTTTAACTTGTAATTGTACTATATCAAAATTTATGTCAGAACATATCATTTCACTGAACTCTAACTCTAATCACAATTGCTTTTTGAAAAATACAAGGACTACAAGGCGTAGTTGAGGCTAAAGATCCGTGGTCTATAATTCCATAACAGTGCTTTCCTATTTCAAGGTTTGATGTTGAAATTTTTTTTAGTAAAAGTATGAAAACTGTTTTGGCCAGCTATGTTAACGTTTTATACTAATGCTAAAATTAGTTGAGCTTAGTTTGGTTGGCTACCGGAACCAAACAAGAAATACCAAACCATACGGAACTACTTTGGTACGGTATTTGGTATGTACAATTGATATACCAGATACCGAAATTCCGACATAATTCTTAAATACCATACCGAAGTACCGAACACCCACTCCTAATATCGTTCCTACTTCCAAGTAATACTAATTTAACTTTTGCTTCAATTTCCTGGCTTGCCTGCGGCATTCTCTTCATATATTGAAAGTTAAATGGTTAAATATTTTTCGATTGGGAATTTTCGCAAATTTACTTTTAATTTATGAAATTCATATGCAGATGAGGCTATTAACTCACAATATGCTTTCATCCAACATCAAGGGAGTCGCAAATGGATTCCCGCTAAAGATTGAAGTTGAGAAAGTGGTACAGCAGGAGGTCGATTTCAACATCGACTTCCTCAAGAACATGTTTTATAAGGTTGAATGGAAGGCATTGGCGGAAGCTTCTAGAACCATGGGCTATGCCGAGCTGCCTGAAAATGCTGATGCGGCTATGCTCGAGTCTGATGATTTTCTTCATAAGTTCCACCATGCCCTTCTTGAGCTTCATCTTGAAGAGGGTGCCTTGGTTTGTCCCGAGACTGGCCGCAAATTTCCTGTCACTAAAGGTATTCCCAATATGCTCCTTCATGAAGATGAGGTTTGATTTTTATCTCTTTTTGGGTATTGATGTGTTTTGCTTTGGAAATGGGGGCTAGGGATTTTTGATACTAGGGTTTAAGGTACTGGTTTGGACGACTTATAGTTCACCATTTTGATTGTAATGTGATAGCCTTGTTGATATTATGGAGTGATTATCAGAACTTCTTTGTTCAGAAATTATTGAACGTTCAGTTTCCTATCTTTTGTTGTTCTTTTTTTTTCCAATTATTATCGTAGTTTTGAACCGAGCGTCTATCGGAAATAATCTCTTTGCCTTCACACACACCATCCTCCTCCGTTGTGGGATTATTCTAGGTTTGTTGTTGTTGTATCATGGTGGCTCTATTTTGAAATGCCAACTAGTCAAGGTTGAGCTCAGTAATTTGCGGAAACATTCCAGATGGCCTTACATGTAAACAATTTTAGAAGGCCTTGATGAAATATGAATATATCAAGAGCATTTAATATTACGCAATCCTACTAATTCCTGATAGAGGGCAATCTGATGACCATACTGATGAAAGATAGTTTCAAATTTCAATCTACTAGCAACAACAAAGTTTAAATTAAACGGACCATCATTCGTCCTTAATTTGCATAAGAGTAGATTTGCTGTGGCACTATGGTGTACTAAGGTAAATTTGTTTTGTGACATCTATTGTGTAGACTTTTCTCACGAAAAAGAATGGTATACTAACGACTAACGTCAACCTTCTTAGATTGAAAGGGAAAAAAGAATAATCCATTATTCATCACAACACCATCCTGTTCCTTATGGGGATGAGGCATGCCATACCAAAGTCCAAACGCGTAGTAGCTTCTTCTTCTTCTTGTGTGTGTTTCGAGATAGTTCAAAAGTTTATTGGGGTGTTTACATCAAATCATGTTAGATTATTATATTTTTAAGTGATTTAATAAAGTAAGAATGTATACTTATTAATTAATTATATTTAATCATTAAAAATTTATATGCAAACACAACATTGTGCAGATTCATTTGGTTGAGGGGTTGAGCAATAATTGCTAAAATGTCCATCATTAGCCAAGTATGACTGACTAGTCCACTATCTTCTGTCATGGGTCAAAATTGGATTAATAGACGCATCATTAGAAATAATTACAAATTCGTGAAACACGGGCTATTCTTTTACATATATCCTTCTCACTTTCGCACCACCACTACATGGAAAAGCAAAAAAGTTGTTGTAGAAAATCACACTCGTATGTCGCATTTAATCACATGCATTTAGATTTCGACAAGTAAAATACAACTGATCGCCTTTTATTTTTTACTTTTTTACCCACCATCATGCATTTTTCTTTTCAATATTCGAACCACAGTGTGCAAAAAGATATGGGTTTTTTTTTTTCCAGAAACAAATAAACAATTTCTGAAGAAATAGTTACTCCCTCCGTCTCAAATTACATGAGGTATTTTCTTTTTTAATATGTTCCAAAATAAATGACATATTTTTAAATTTGGAAATAATTCAACTTTCAACTCTTCATTTTACCCATCTTAACTTTAATGAGAAGCTTTTATAACCACACAAATATCATGGGCGCCCCACAAAGCTTTTACTCCTAAAACTATCATAAGTCACAAAAAAAAATCTTAATTCCGTGCCGAATCAAACTACCTCATCTAAATTGAGCGGATGACGTATTTTATTTATTACTTTACGACTTTCATAGTTAACGATGTAACTCTATATACTCCCTTCGTTCACTTTTACTTGGCACGTTTTGACTTTTCACGTCCCTTAAAAAATAATAAATAAAGTGTATAATTTACCAAGATACCCATATTAATTGATGCATATTTTATTGGATATGAGAAAATGATTTGAAATGAGCAATAAATACTGTGGGTATAACATGGAAATCTTTTTTGTCTTCTCTTAATATGTGTAAAGTGACAAGTAAAAATGAAAATATATTTTTAGTATACATGTCAAGTAAAAGTGAACGGAGGGCGTATAATTTATCTCCACTCAGTAATGAGTCTCTCCAAGATCAAGATTTCCACGACATCCTGGAATTTAATTAGTCACGCCGCCCCAAGAAAAAAGGGACAAAACAAGGAAAGACCAAAATAGTATTATTGCTATATTTCTCAGATTTCAGCAATATAAACGAAGGAGGTTTAATTGAATTTCTTTTGTTTGTAACTGTGTCAAGAAAAGCTTCTAGGTATAGTAAAAAAGGAGGTTATTTTTATTTTTTATGCCTTTTTTATTTTTATTTTTTATGAACAATTACGTATAGTTATCTTTTAAATAATTTAATATTATAAAAATTCTCATCATGAGATGGAGCTGTAAGTTTGATGATACTAACGTAGGATGCTGAGTTGGCATGATGACGAACCAGCTGAGTCGTTTTCTGAATTGCAACAGTAAGTGTTTATAATCATATAAAAAAAAAGGAATCTTGAATAACTGAGTTAAAGATAAGGTATGATTATATACCTCAAAAAAGACAATTCAAATTACTCATACCTGCCTGAAAACTTTCTATATATAACGTACCCCAAGCCACTACACAAATAACACCAATAAAACTCAAAAGTGCGCACTCCATAACATCAACTCAAATAATGGAGAAGGAACACAAATACTATTTGTTTCTCACAAAGTTGAACTTGTTTTTTCTTGTTACATTAACTACTTTTCATGGCCTTAGCCATGGTTTCCAAATGGATCAGGCACGTACATTAATGTCTTGGCGTCGTTCTAAAATGCATGCTCGAACTTATGGTACTCATGAGGATGAGACATTTTGGACAGAAAACTTAGTATTTTCCGATGAAAAACATGTCGGAAATATGGATGATGATCTAATTAAAGATGGTCTTCCAGGGCAGCCTTCAAATGTGATGTTTAAGCAATATGCAGGATATGTTAATGTTGATGAAAATAATGGAAGAAACCTTTTCTATTACTTTGCTGAATCTTCTTCTGGAAATGCTTCTTCAAAACCTCTTGTTCTTTGGCTAAATGGAGGTAAATTATATGTTTTGATGATTAATTCTGTCTTACTTAATTACTCATTTTCTCTTAATACTCTTGTCATGCACCTAATTTAATTAAGTACTCATTTATTTTGTTTCGTTTTAATCTAACTTACCATTTATGCACATATATGTTGCATCAAATTAAGTTGAATATTAATACTCCCCATGTTCCACTTTATATATTTAATATTTTTTCTTTTTCAATCTGTTTTAAAAAGAATGACATATTTATATATTTGAATACTTTTTTAACTTTATATATCTCATTTTACCCTTAATAATATATTCTTATAGGCGTTTGTTTTGTGAGATGTTTATGAAATCTTTTTTCTTCCTTAATTTCGTATGCAAGTCAAACGTTGATGTATAAAATGAAACAGAGGGATTAATAACTTTCATTTTACGTTTGTAATTTTTCTTAATAGTGATACCCATTAAATCTTTATTATTTGAAATTTAATTTCCCAAAAGGTATAAATGGTCCGAAAAACATTTAATTTTCGCTCATTTGCAAGAAAGTGGATCATTGACAAATGGAGTAATTAAGTGGGGACACGCAACAGAGAATAATTGGTCACTTTATTTGTTTTGTTCACTCTTTTTCTTTCTTTACTAAAGCAGAAGAGAAAAAAAAAAAAAAATTGTTAAGAGCTGTCATTTTCTTTGGCTATTGAATGACGAATAAAAGGAGAAAATCTCACTTTATACCCATTAATCATATATTATTTACCCTTTAATGCCCAGGCTGAAACTATTTACTATTCCTGCCCATGGGCCCAAACTATTTACTCGGTTTTTCCCTTTTCTCGTTTTCTTCTTCTACACAGAGGCATCTGAAAGTACCCAGTTTTTTCCTTTTCTCGTTTTCTTCTTCTTCTTCTTCACAGAGGCATATGAAAGTACCCGGGTTTTTCCTTTTCTCGTTTTCTTCTTCTTCACATNAACAACTTTTGTCATGGTGGAGGGAGCGTGGCAAGGCTTTTCCAACACTTTCAATTATGGCCCGAGATATCCTGGCTATTCAATCATCATCAGTAGCATCGGAGAGTGCATTTAGCGCGGCAAGATTTCAAATTGGAGATCATAGACATTCATTAGCGGAGGACAGTCTAGAGATTTCCGTCTTATTCAGAGATTTGATTAATTCAGAAAGAAGAAATCTTGGTTTTGAAAAACTATCCACTAGGGAGGAAGAAGAATACAACGAGATACTTACCACTGGGAGCGATGATGGCATGGAGCTCATGGAACATCAATCAACATTGCCAATTCCAGTAGAATGTCCAAGAGATATTATTGATAAGTTACAAAGAAGTTATATAGGAGCTTACAAATATTAGTATGATAATTTGTAATTGGCTACTAAGAGGCCTAGTTCAAACAGAACCCTTCCTAGAAGGTGGCTGCGTAGATTAGGTGCTCTTCAAAAGAATTGTATTTGTATTTGAGATTTGAAAGTTCTATTAATAAAATAAATGGCTCTAAGAGATGAATTATTTTTATGATTTGTCGGTGTTACTTAATAGTTAATACTTTGAAATTATATTAAATAAATTATAACTCTATTATAAATTTATATTTACTAGATTATTTCATTACAAGTCTTTTGTTTTAATATTTTATAATTCTTTACTTAGTTTTCTAATTTTCTTTTTAACATACTGACATAGTAATATTTAAGTTTATTAAATAAGTCAAAAATCTAGCCGTTGCAAACTTTAAAAACATAGTAATTTTCAAAAAACTAGAATTTTTTTTTTAAAAAAATACACTAAGGCCCGCGAACCCGTCCCGCGACCCGTCCCGTCCCGCGACCCATCCCGTACCGCCCCGTCCCGTCCCGTCCCGTCCTGTTTGGTTGGCGGGACGGGACGGGACGACCGTTTCGTCCCGTTTGTCCCGCCCCGTTTCGTCCCGTCCCGCCTAAATCTCGTCCTGTCCCGTCCCGTCCCGTTAAAATCGTCCCGTCCCGTCCCGTCCCGTCCCGTCCCGTTGGACACCCATAGTCCGGAGTAGATTTAGGCTTGAATTGGCGAAATTGAGTTTTTGGCGTTTTCCGGTTGATAGGTGAGATTTTGATATAGGGGTCGGAATGGAATTCCGGAAGTTGCAGTAGCTTCGTTATGTCATTTGGGATGTGTGTGCAAAATTTCAGTTCATTCGAACGTGGTTTGGTTGGGTTTTTGATCAACAACGGAATTTGGAAGATTTTAGAAACTTAGGCTTGAATCCGATGTGTTTTGGTTGATTTGATGTTGTTTGAAGTGTTTTGAAGATTGGTACAAGTTTGAATAAGGTTTTAAGATATGTTGATGCCTTTAGTTGAGGCCCCGGGGGCCTCGGGTGAGTTTCGGGTGGTCAACTGGACCATTTCATGCCTTGGAGATGTTGCAGAATTTCAGGTTCAGCTGTTGCAGAGAATTCCTCTTCGCGATTGCGTAGGGGCTCTCGCGATCGCGTAGAAGGTTTTGAGGGGGAAGTCCAGTTGTTCTTCGCGTTCGCGGAAGTTGGGTTGCAATTGCATAGAGGTGAGGAAGTTGTTGATCGCGAACGCGTAGTGAAGGTCGCGTTCGCGTAGAGTTAAGTGGACCGGGGGTCTTGGATGGAAGCTGTTCATCGCGAACGCGTTGGCCAGTCCGCGATCGCGTAGGGTCAGATGCTTGAGCATCGCGCTCGCATGGTATTTCACGCGTTCGCATAGAGTAAATTTTGGGAGCTGAGGAATTGTGCTTCGCGATTGCGAAGGTTGTCCCGCGATCGCGATGAAGGAAATTTAATAGCTGGGCAGAATGTTTTAAAAAGGCTATTCCGCGACTTGGAATCCTTTTACACCATTTTTGAACGGGAAAAGAGCCTTGAGGCGATCTTGAAGAGAGGAAATCATTGTTCTTAATTGAGGTAAGGATTGGACCCTAAAACTCGATTATTTGTGATTAAGGAACACAATATCAGTGTTTAATTCATGAAAATCAATAGAAAAAGGTGGAGTTAGGGCTTGAGATTATGAGACCTTCCAGGGATGATTTGAGGGGTCAAACGAACTCCGATTTTCGAGTTCTTTATATGTACGGACTCGTGAGATGATGAAGAACATTTTGGTATAAAGTTTGTCCAGTTTCGGGACGCGGGCCCGGGGGACGGGTTTTGACTGATTTCGGGTTTCGTGCTTAAAATCGATATTTTTCAATTGGTATTCATTTGTTTAGCATAATTTGATGATAAAAATCTGAACTTGGTAGATTTGGAGCACTCGGAAGTTGATTCGAGAGGCAAGCGTGTTGCGGAGTAGTTTTTCGGGCTAGTTCGAGGTGAGTAATGATTTTAAATGCTGTCCTGAGGGTATGAAACCCCAGAATTTCACAGCGTACGGCTATGTTGAGGTGACTTACACGCTAGATGAAGAGCGTGAGGTAGAGCACCGTTGGGGATTGTGACTTAGTCCATCCCGAATGATTATTTTACTGCGTATTTGATAGTTAATTGTTTGATATTATTATATTTTGGGCTAAATGCCATATGTGGGCTTCGTGCCAGCTGTTTGAACCCTTAGGAAATTTTTAAATGATATTTTCCTCACTGATTGATTTCATACTGGTGCTCAGTCATACTATATTTTACTACTTTAAAGACTTAGCTATATTATTATGTTTTAAACACATTAAATGATATTTTCAAAGGTATTTGAGCTGAGCTTCATATTTTACTGTGGCTTGAGGGGCTTATGAGATTCTGACTGAGTAAGGCCGAGGGCTTGTGTTGTGAGGATACATTTGGGTCAGGCTGCACGCCGCAGTAGTGATACATTGATTATGATAATGAGGCCGAGGGCCTGAGATTGTACGCCACGAGGTGGCTTGAGATTTATGATGAGGCCGAGGGCCTGAGATTGTACGCCACGAGGTGGCTTGAGATTTATATGAGGCCGAAAGCCTGTTTATGATGCCACGAGATGGCTTGAGTATGCGCTTGGGCCGTAAGGGGCCCCTCCCGGAGTCTGTACACCCCCAGTGAGCGCGGGTACCCATTGTGATATGAGATATAGCCCGCAGGGCTGGTATTGTTCTATGACATTGCCCGAGGGGCTGATTCTGTTGTTACTGTGCCTGAGGGGCAGTTATTATGTGTTTACTTTTCTGTTGTTTTTCCTGCATATTGTTTAACTGTTTGGAAGATGTTACGAGATTTCACTGTTTAATTATATTTACCGATTTGTTATGCCTCTTTTAGCTTAATGTTGTGCTTTACGTGATTTTATATTACTCAATCTTCATTTATTTTTATTACTCACTGAGTTGGAGTACTCACTTTACTCCCTGCACCCCTGTGTGCAGATTCGGGCGCTACAGGTCCTGCTCCTGAGGGTTGATAGTTCCAGCAGGTCTTCGGAGATTTACTAGGTAGCTGCTTGGCGATTCGCAGCCCAGTGCATTCTCCCTCTATCTTAGCTCTTTTTGATTCAGTTATGTAGTATTGGATTAGACTTCAGACTGTTAGTATTGTTTTAGAGGCTCATGACTGGTGACACCCCGATGTCGGGCTGTGTTGGTTTCCTTATTCCGCAACTAATACTGTTATTTTGGGAGTTTATTTCTATTATAGACTTGGTATTTGTTATTTTAACTGCTTAAAGTGAATTGGTGGTGTGTCGGCTGGACTTGTCTTCACGAGAGGCGCCATCACGACCGGATTTGGGTTTAGGATCGTGACAATTAAGTATTTCTTCAAAACTGGGAGACTTTATAGGGCAATTAATTGTACTGCTATCACACTAGTTCCAAAAACTGCCAAGCCAAACACTGTGAAGGAGTATAGGCCTATTGCATGTTGTACTGTGTTATATAAAATAATTGTCTCCAGATCGCAAGAAGTGGTTCCAGACATCATATGTGAAGCCCAGGCTGGATTTATTCCAGGGAGGAAAATAGCTGACAACATCTTTCTTGCCCATGAGCTAGTAAAAGATTATACAAGGAAGAATATATCACCCAGGTGCATGATAAAAATTGATTTACAAAAAGAATATGATTCTGTTAAATGGCCTTTTGTGAGACAGATGCTAAATGAGCTTGGTTTCCATGACCAGTTTGTGTCTTGGATAATGGAGTGTGTTCAAACTGTAAACTATACTGTGGTGATCAATGGTGAACAAAGTAAGCCCTTCAATGCAGCTAGATGACTTAGACAAGGAGATCCAATATCTCCTTTCTATTTGCAATAGCTATGGAGTATCTAAGTAGACTGCTTAATGAATTGAAAGAGGACAAGATGTATCAATTCCATCCAAAATGTGCAAAACTAGATATTACACACCTAAGTTTTGCTGATGATCTACTGTTGTTTGCCAAAGGAAACCTACCTTCCATTACTGCCCTCTATGAATGTTTCAGGATTTTCTCTGAAACTTCAGGATTGCAAGCTAATCTTGGGAAGAGCTGTGTATATTTTGGAGGAGTTAAGAAGGAAGTGCAGGATAGTATACTAGAGCATTTGGGGTTTGTACATGGGAACCTACCTTTTAAATACTTGGGAGTGCCTTTATCTACAAAGAAGATTTCTCTACTGCAATGGCAGCCTCTAATAGAGAAGATTACAGCCAGAATCACTTCATGGACAACAAAGAAACTATCCTATGCAGGGAGAACTCAATTAGTTAAATCAGTTTTGTTTGGTATGCAAACATATTGGGCTCAATTGTTCCCTATTCCTTCGAAGGTATTGAAGACTATAGATGCTTATTCCAGAAGCTATGTGTGGTCAGGTAGTAATACAATTACTAAGAAAGCTCTGGTAGCTTGGGATAGAGTATGTATGCCTAAGTCTATGAGAGGAATAGGCATCATCAACATAAAGTTATGGAACCAAGCTGCTCAAATCAAGACATGCTGGGATCTAGCTCATAAACAAGACAAGATGTGGATTAGATGGATTCATGCTTATTATATCAAAGGAAAGCCACTGATGGAAACAATAAGTCCAGCACAAGCAAGTTGGATTACTAGGAAGATATTGGAATCAAAGAACAAGCTGCATTTGATACCTGGAAACAGGACCACAAGAAGCTTGACAAACACTATCTATTATAAGCTGCTTCCTGAAATGAGGCCAGTAATCTGGAAGAGTCTTATGTTTAAAAATGATGCTAGACCCAAAGCAAGTTTTATAATGTGGTTACATTTACATGGAAGATTGGAAACAACAGATAGACTAATGAGATGGGGTATGACAGTGGACACCACTTGCTCAGTATATCAGGCAGAACTGGAAACGAGAGAACATTTGTTTATTGAATGTGACTTTGCTAAAGCTATATGGAGGAGACTGCAGAAATGGTTAAAATGGAAGCAAACAACAGAAGAATGGAACCAACATATTGACTGGGCTATCAAAAGTGCTAAAGGAAAATCACAACAAGCTCAAGTTTGCAAACTGGTGTATGCAGAATGTATATATGCTATATGGATGGAAAGGAACCATAGAGTGTTTGAAAAGAAGTCTAGAAGTTGGGAAACAATTGTACGAGAAATTGTCTATATCTGTTATGTTAGAGTAGGTCCTAGAGTAAAAGAGTTTCTACAGAGATTTATATTTTAGGTGTTTAAGTTTTCTTTGTTTCAGTTGTGAAATTCTTGTATATAGAAGTAGTGAGGAAAGATAAATAGAGTTGAGATAGCTAATTGTGTTGATTAGCTATGGTTTTGTAAAGTTTTCAAAGGTGATTAATACAAAAAGGTTAGTTACCAAAAAAAAAATTTCAAATTCTGGGGCTAGAGATATCGGTAAACTTAAAGTGGAGTCATACTGAAATAAATCCGAGCAAAGAATCATTTAAATTTTTAGATAGCCGATTAAAGTGAATTTTAAATTAAGGATAAGATCTTCACTTGCATCATTATAAAGATAATCATTATTATTAAAAAAAATAAAGTTTTAGAGATTGAAATTTCAAAATAGAAATATTTGAAAGATAAAATCATACCAAATAAGAGTTCAAGTCGTAGTATAAGAGTCACGTCGTAATCAAAGAATCTTTTATATCGTGTCAACCTTTGTGCTTTGCCATAAATATGAGTTATTATTTCACTTTGTACTATTTTTAGGTTCCATTTACACCTATGAGAATAGTGCAAAAAATAAAATTATCACTACGAGAATTGAGAAAATGTTAGTCTTTTTTCATGTAGTGTTTCTTAATTAATATCTGTTGATTATCTATAATAATTTTGAAGGTTTAAATGTTAAGGTTATTTACATATAATTCAAATAACTCAGATATTTAACATGGTTAATGTCAAATATCAAAATGGAGTAAAAAAATTCACTAGCTAAAGAATTTTTTATATTTTTAGATAGCCAACTAAAATGAGTATTGAATTAAGAATACTATTTTCAACAACATATAAAAATAATTATTATTGAAGAATAATATTTTAGAAACTGAAATTTTAAGAAAGAAATATTTTTTTAAGATATATCAACACACCAAATAAGAGTACAAGTAGTAGTAAAAGAGTTAAGTCTTATCCACAGAGTCATTCATTGTCTTAACATTTGATTGTTTTGCCATAAATATGAGTTATTATTTTGCTTCCCGACTATTTTTAGGATCCAATGACACCGGCAAGAATGGTATCAAAAAAGAAAAATACAAGAAATGGTTAATTTTTTTCATGTAGTTAATATCCAATGATTATCAATATTTACTGAGAAAGTGTAAATTTTAAGATTATTTACGTACAATCCCAATAACTTGAATATTTGACATGATTAGTGTCTGCGCATTCGCGCGGGTACTAATACTAGTAATTTCTAACATAAATATTTGTATAAAATAATTTGATGTTTAATTAAAATAGAGAAATAAAATTTTTAATGATAAAACTGCTCGTAACGTGTGTAATTTTACATACTACAGTCAAAATTTTTGTGTTCCCAACATAATTATTCCTATAAGAAACTTAGCCGTAATTACTTCATTGACATATAAATAATTCATACGTCATAATTTCCCCATAATTAGCATGTGAACCAAAACCACGCAAGCTTTTCTCTTTTCTCCATAAATTAAACACTACATTAAATAGGGAGCCGTGTATACTTAATGGTTTTCATACTAAAGCCGAAAGGAGATCCCTTTAAGAATGTTACACATGTCAACTACTCCCTCTGTCTATAACAAGTAACTTTCTCGTCTTTGTTACACATCTTAAGAAAATAGTAACTCATAGAAAACAAATACAAGTAAGTATTTTGAATAATTTATCATTAAAATTTGCATATTATTTATTTGACACATTAGAAAATATAAATAACAAAAGAAAATTTTGAAAAAGTAAAGCTAATTCATTTTTAATTATGTAAAAAAATACTTATTTTAAACCAAAAAAGAAGAAGTTAAAAGATCACTTATTATAGACCAAAGAGAGTAGTCAATTTTGCCACGGCACAACTTCCCAAATAAGTACTTACTAGTAATTATGAATTTGGGGTTTCCATTTTTAGATTTTTTAGTGACCCAATCAACATCATGGGATGGGACCATTTCATTCTTTGTCTAATCCTTTGATTACGTTTTGCTTTAGACAAACACATGTGTGGGCAGCAATCACAACTACGTCAAGTTTGGTTGAGACATGTCTAGTCACAGCTGATAATGCTAGCTGTGGCCCCCCATCCACCCTCTCATTTATTTTTCTCTTTTAGCAATCAAGACTTAGATCGCTAATCACATGCCGACTCAAAAAATTTAATAGTTCAGTTGGTTAATTACTTAGAACTTTTATTTTATCGGTAAGAATTTAGTTTCCCATCTTATAATTTCCTCCGCCAATTTTCTCTCCCCTACCTCCTTACGAAAAAGGATAGAAAAAAAGAAAGAGAAAATCTCACTTTATAAACATTAATTCTAAACTTTTTACCCTTTAATTTCCATGTCCAAACTATTTACTACTCCTATCAATGGGGCCCAAACTATTTACCCGGTTTTTTCCTAAAACATGTTATTCATTGACCTAGATATTTGAACCTCCTCCTTTCTTTGCCAAATTGAGCAAGTGAATTTGTATGAACAATGAGGACGGATGTTCGTTTCTGTTCTATATATCTTAAAGAAGTTATCAACATATTGAAGTCTATTTCCCAAGTATATTCCAATTTAGATTGCTTGATTGTTAGCTGCTCATCCTTAGAGTTTAGATTTCATTTTTCTATTCTTAGAGTTCAATACTTTTGGTAAAACTTGACTGCATTATCAAAATTCCCTTAGGAATCTGATCATCCATTCAGCTGTGAAACCCCTTCCCCCACTCATGTTTTTATTTATCACTTTCTTGTTTTTTCCGCTCTTTTTTTTTATTAAGTTTGTCCTTTTGTGTTTGATGAGTGCGAAAAATCGTAGTATGGAACTTATATCCTTAAATTTATTTTTGTTCTTTTATGCTAAGAAAGTTATACAAATTGCAATTGTTGTTTAATACCTTAACCATATCCAAAGTGGGTGTTGTTAAATATTGCTTATAGTATCTTCTGAAAGTTCATACTGAAATTTGATAGCAGTTGGAGCTGATTTGAGGTGATAGAGATCGAAATTTTCAGTTGAAAATCGAAGAAGAACACAACTACAGTATACCGCTACGGTATACAATATGTTGTAGGAGTATATAGCTATACTGCAACAATATACTATTATAGTTTACAATATACTACAACAGTATATTGTCATAATCGAAGAAGAACACAGTTACCTAACAGTATACAGCTACAGTATACAATATACTATAGGAGTATATAGTTATATTGCAACAGTATACTATTATAGTATACAATATATTATTATAGTATACTGTAATAATATGCAATATACTGTAACAGTATGTTGTAATAGTATACAATATACTATAATAGTATACTTATTACACTTAAATTCACTTGCCTTTTCCCTTATAATTTGCTTTAAGCTTTTACCCAGCGTGAGGGGCAAATTGAAAATGCAAAAATAATAATATTATAGTATGATATATAATGTAACGATATACTCTTACAATTAGATACTTTTAGAATTTTTTGAAATTTTTATTGACAATTGATATTATTCAGTTTAATAATTGAATTAAATTTTTTTAACTCTTTACGTATAATTGTATACCCTGTTGGTATAGCTATATACTATACTGATATCATATGTTAGTTAATATTTTTTTTGGTTGTATTAGCTAAATTTAATTGGTACACAATTTGATTTTTCTTTAATAATAATATAAAAAAGAATAATAAAAAATATTTACATTATGAAGAGAAAAAGAATATAAAAAAAAGAAGTTAAATAAAATTAGAAAAGGAAAAAAGACAAAAATAAGAAGAAAACGAGAAAAAAGAAAAGGAGAAAAGAAAAAAAAGAAAAAAGAAAAGAAAAGAAGCATAGAAATAAAAAAGAATTGGAGAATAAAGAAAAACTTCCCCACAAAACGTACTATGGGTAGGAAATGTAATTAGTTTATGGGTAGAAAAATAAATGGGTAGACAAGGGTAAATAGTTTTATTTTTGTGGGTAACTGTATCAAAGTCCCATCCTAAAAAGCTATGTATGCACTTCACCAGGTCCTTCTTTGTGGCCCAAAACTTTATTGGATCTTTTTCGTTCTGGTGCATCTTCTTGTGCTTATAGTTTTTGCAAAACGGGCTTGAACTGTAGAATGATATGGCTTTCGTGTACAATATTGGCATAACAGCGAAAGTTTGCTTAGCAACAAAAAAGAGATGCCATAAAGGTCCTACCGGGAGTCGAACCCAGGTCGCTGGATTCAAAGTCCAGAGTGCTAACCACTACACCATAGAACCGCTGACATTAGCACTCCCACCCTATTACATTTATTTTTCTAGTTGTTTCTAATTATCGACCAAATCAGCACATTGAAACACAGTGATATCAAAGTGGAGCGAGGGGAAGTCATGATTTACTTGGAACTAAACATTAGTTTGAAATAGATACAACAAATAAGGAAGTTTGAGTTCTATAGCGCAATCAATCAATAAAAGACAAATATTTCGACAAGAGGGGTTGCTCCGATGGTCAGCACCCCCTACCTACAACCCCAACGGTTTCAGTGAAGGGTTTTAGTGAGTTATTTATTCTCAAATGACTGTAAA